>NC_052106.1:7814208-7873558 GCF_012273895.1 Zerene cesonia | reverse complement strand
AAAAAAAAAAAAAAAAAAAACTGAGAGGCCACAATCTGCCTTTCAAGATGCCTTCATTCAAGTGAATGTATTGTTTTGACTGCAATTTAAATTCCACTCGCGTAGCTAATGGAAGGACGTTAAAAGCATTACTTCATTCCCTAGGATGATTTGTTCTTAACCCTTTTATGTGGAACACGGATATTTAGTTGATTTTTAAATTGTAACTGTCTTGAGACCTCTAGAAGATTCTAGATTCAGTCACTGCTGTTCTTTTCCAATTTTATTCATTTTCGCAAAATTTTTAAAGAATTTTTTAAAACTTCGTCGTTTTTATCTGTAATTTTTTTCTAACTGTAATTTTTGGTTAGCTACCTCTGATCTTTCCACTGGGTGAGCTATATTGATGATTCCTTTTTTATCTGAAAGCTGATGTATCCCGTGTAGTTACATTATAATTTGTTCTAGTTCAGACAAATTGATAGCAGTTTAGTTTTTTGTCTGAAAGTAAATATTCTATTTAAATGTCTCATTAAAATTTCATGTGTACCGAACGAATGATAGGCACCTAAGCTCGTTCGTAGTTAAAATTACTATTTACCTTTTAGGAGTTATTATTAATAATAAATACTCCTTAAGCATGGCTTCTATTAATTAAAATAATTAAGATGATGTAACTGATAAAATTATTATAAGAAATTAAAATCAACATGTAAATCTTTATGACCTTATCTTCAAGTAAATTGAAAATAGAAAAACAGCAACAAAAACCAGAGTAACATCCACGAGCATTTTAATCAAATCAAATTTGATCAAGTCAAATTCAGCAAAACGTTAATTTATCGACTATACACTTCAAATATACCCGTACTTACAGGAGTCCATAAATCCTAAAAGGTACGGCAATCAAACGCCCACATAAATAATAATTATCTCAACGACGCTTGAAATTCGCAAACGACTCCATAAAAAGGATTTTACGGAGATCAGAGGGCAGAGACAATAACAGAGTTGTTTAATGAGTGGATTTAATAGACGACATCTGCAACTCTGTTGTAAAACAATTTGTTGATGGATGGACGTTGTTTGTAGGAATTATCGAATAGCACATTTGTTCCTTTAAATCTTTATCATTTTCATCAGCATTCACAATATTGTCATCCCATTGCAGGACACATACATCACATGTCGTAGAACTTTCTAGATCAGGTACATCCTGGATTCCTCCCGAAGCTTTCCTGCTCCGATTGGAGTAGTGACAATGAACCAATATTGAACCTAGTCCTAGATCCTAACCAGTTTTAATTAAACCAAACGTTTAAAAAAATATCATCCCTTTTGATCCCACTCATAGGGTGTATTTATCTATCCCAATTTATATAGCACTATTTTTGGTCCATTTTCGTAGATAACTGAGCATTGTGAATGATAGTCTAAACGTGAAACTCTCTTATTTTCTTGAAATCATCTCGTAACGTTTGTTTACCTGTAAAGTAAAAGTCAGTGCAATAACTGACGCTATTCCCGATAGTAATAAAATAAAGGGAATATGTTGTTGAATAAAATCTTGTTTGTGGGTGGGCTTTGAAGAATTTTAAAATATAATTGTTAGTAAGAGTAGTAAGAAGTATACCAGTTAATATGAATTATGTGTGATTGTAAGGTGAATGGAGTAATTAAATTTTTGAGTATCGCTATAAATCCACTGAGAGAATTTAATAATATTGTTAAAGCCTATCAGATTGTATAAATTGGTCAATACATAAAACTCAATTTGTGAAATTCTCTTTTCAGAATGTACTAGCTGTGACCCGCGGTTGAAACCGCGTAAGTCCGTATCCCGTAGGAATATCGGTATAAAAAGTGCCTATGTGTTATTTCAGTTGTCCAGCTATCTACGAAGCAAAATAGTATTATTATTCACCAATAGATGTCAGGAAAAAAAACACGAATAAAACACGAATATGACATTATTTCAGTTGTCCAGCTATCTACGAAGCAAATTAGTATTATTATTCACCAATAGATGTCAGGAAAAAAAAACACGAATAAAACACGAATACGACATTTTCTAAAAAAAAATCCTAGCTAGATCGATTTATCGCCCCCGAAACCCCCTGAATACTAAATTTCATGAAAATCGTTGGAGCCGATTCCGAGATTCCAATTATGTATATATATATACAAGATTTGCTCGTTTAAAGGTATAAGATTATCAGTAATTTTTCTAATAAAATTTCAAATAGTACATACTATATTTCGTTCTTTTATAGATATTCATACCTGGGACATTAAACTTTAATATAAAATTATTTTCATAGCTATGTTCTTTGCATTTAATGAAAAGTTTTCAGCGATCATTCATTCCTATTTAAATGTTCTCGTCCAAGGGTAACCGTTTTAAACATCGCAACATCAGAAGGAGAAATTGTATCATCGAATGACGTAAATTCATTACTACCTTGTCCATCAACATCGCCTGTATCCCGGTTGTCCATAAATCAATACTGAAGAACGTTCGATATAAAAATACTGTTTGTTTGTGGATCCACATCAAAGCAACATTGCTTCAAATGTTTTGGGAACATTGTAACTGGTGTTGTTTGAATTTGGAATTTTGTGTGTGGAACGTTCTTGATGTTTCTACGACGAATTAAGAAAAATATAGCTATGCTCAAAGACGTTATATGTGTTTGACAGTTTATTTTATATTGAAGGTAAAAGTGATGTAGGATTTGATTCGTCGCTTTTTGTTAAAAATAAAATATTTGTAAATGTAACATGCTTTATTGGGTAAAGAAATAAAATAGAAACTATGTATAATATTAATTATTTATGAGTAAATCCAATTGATTTTGCATCTTAAGCGTAATATTTCGGAGACTATGACCTTTGCGCGAAATCAATGCAATGAGAAAATTATTTTTAGGGTACCTGTAATAGTTGAGGACCTGCGCGAAGACGCCAGGGTGGCGGTCAAAGAAGTACTCGTTGAGGACGGGGTCATAGTTGGCGAGCGCCTCCGTTAGCCGCGACAGCCTCGTCGCGGGGATCTTCTTCAGCGTAGCTTTGTAAGTTTCGTATCTGAGAAGATATATATAATATTTGTGAAGTTGATGCATTTTTGTAGCGTGAGACTTAATACAATACAATGGGGGGTTGGTTAAATACGACCATCAAAAAGTTCATGCAATGTACATTCGACTGATTTTTGAAATTGAAATATAATTTAAGAAATACATTTCATTGAAAAATTTTGTTGTTGTTATAGTTTCAAAATTTTTCATTTATAAAGCATTTCAATGTTATAAAACTAAAATTTAAACACATATCATTGCTGTTCCCTCATTTTTCTCATATATTGATATTTTAATAAAAATGGACTATCTAACACTGTGAGCTAATTCGAATGAACAAAGTCTTCAGCCTCAGCATTCAAAACTAGCATTCCGCACGCGGCTTTGCCCGCATATTCAAAAGAAAAGATAGATAATGCTGAGGTTTTCTCCATAAATCCTGTTTCTTTCTCGGGTCACAAACTATATCTGTACCAAATTTTATCCAAATCAGTTCAGTGGTTAAGCGAAGAATAGATACATTGACTTACTTTCGCATTTATATTCATACTGTATGACGATGTATGTTACAGTAAAACCCTCATAAAATTATTGATTTGTTTTAGCGTACATCGATAAACATATTTGTTATCATTATTTTTATTTCTTATTATTCATCATTTTTCATTTGATAATTTTCTTTGTAGGGTTGTCATCTTGTTAAAGATGACTGATGAGTTGGAAAAATATAAACAAGAATTAGCGCTTTATCTGATTGAAACCCGCAAAGCACAACTCTGACCTTCTTTCTCTTTTCTTAGTGAAATTTATAGAAGGTAAATAAAAGTACTATATTATGTAGATACGTAGTTTTGTTCAATAAGTATAACATTGTATACGAGTATCTCTATTTATGTTTTGAACGCTATAACTCTGTATATGTCTATCTGTTTATCTCTTTTTCACCACACACGCTTAAACTACCGAACCGATTCAGATGAAATTTGAAAAACACATAGTTTGGGACCCGGGAAAGGACAAAGGATAGCCTTTATCCCACGGAAACGGGAACATAGAAACCCAGTATTTATCTACCTTTTCTTTTGACAACGCGAGCGAAGCCACGGGTTCGAGGTTATTTGTATATAAATAATAACAAATAATGCATTATAGTAAATGTATTTGCTCACTCGTAACTTGCTAGTTTAATATGTGTAATTAAAAATGGTGGAAAAATAAACAATTTATTATTCGAATCCATCTTAATTGTTATTCTATTGTTATTGAAACTTCTATTATAAATTCGAAAGTATGTTACTACTTTTTTTTGTTTGTTTATCTTTTTTTACGTTGCAATATATGAATAATATGTCCAAAAATCTCATACGTGGGAATTTGTTTTGCCCAAGCAAGCAAAGCATCAAGTAACAGGTAGTACATTATATTATTTCAAGTACATACATTTAAAACAAACTCGTTTTATGAGAATTTTTGGAAGATATTCGTTTTATAATAAGAGGGCATCGGCATAAGGCATCAACAACATAAAATGTTTACATTTAGAATATTTATTCTTCAAACTGGGTTTAAAACCTTTAAAAATTCACCTCTTTTATTTCATATGCCTCAATTCTAACGAAGACAAAAAAAAGTACTGAGGAAGAAAAATTAAGAAATCTTTCTTCTTTATTCGACAAAAAGCTAGTAAATTTCAATCGAATGTATGTACGTGCATTTCTTTAGCACGTCCAACCTAAACCGCGGGATGAATTTTGACATGAAATGTGCTTTTAATCATCAGAATTGAGCATATTTGCTGTATAAGCCAAAATGGCGCTCACAATTTAAAAAAGGGATTTACCCTGGAAAGGAAAGGGGTTTACCCTTAAATTAAACTAAAGATCGTAAAAATACCATTATAATAAAACTTAAAGATTACAGTCGTGTTCTTGTTTTCATAATAATAATTTTACGAACGATCTTTCGTTGTCCTAAATTAAAATATTATCGCAAGCACTTTTAAAAACGACACTTTTTTGACGCTAGTTAAAATAAACAAACAACGGAATATCTGAACGAAAGATTAACGAAACAAGGTCAAATGATATTAAACGAACAAATAATGACAAAGATTTATGACCTTTCAAATGGCCTGAGCAATATATCTACATAGTAATATTCATATTATGTTGCGTACAGACTGACAAGTTAATGTGGGTTTTATTACAATCTCCTTATCTTTGTAGTTGCAGAAATTTCGTTGTGGAAAATACGAAGACATGGGTCCAGATGAAAGTTTAGTGATTTTGTGAGTGGTCTAGCGATGGAAGCGGCTTTGAATACCGTCTCACGAATTTTTTTTTATAGTTTGAACAATATATATTTGTTCATGTTTAACGCTCAGCTCAGAAGGCTTTTTATTTATTCATATAACTCCCAATAGCACCTAAAATAGTGAAACAACACATATACATAAACATTTGCGTCTTTATCAGCAATTATGGCTTCCAGACAAGCAATTGTGATACAAAACATAAATAAGCATGTGTATAAATATGATATGTGACCATTGTGACAAACAATGTATTAGAGGTCTTTTCCGCACCCTTCCCTTATTCCTTTTCTCCCAACGTTAAAACTTTCTTACCCACTAAACGCGGGGCTCACATTAGTAGACACCCATCTTAAAAATGTTCATGGACGGTGGTGGTTGCTGACCATCAGGTGACCCGTCAGTTCGATTGCCCAGACTGACAAAAATCTGAGTCCTTATAAAATAAAATAAACAATTTGTAGTATGTGTTTTCTTGCGTTTGAAAAGAAGACTTTTTAATTGATTTTCAACGCGATTTATTCATTGTACTATTTTTTGACCCAACGTTTCGATAACTTTACAGCGAGCGTGGTGATCACGCTTCTTAAATTTTTAAATACTATTTATTTTCAAAAAACAAGTACCTTTATAAGAAGTTTAATTTACGAGATACAAGCTTTTTTTTGTTTACAAGAGTCTTGTAATTTCATTCAAATAGATTCATATAACTTTGCTTTTCATTTCAGCCATTAATTAATTGCGTTTAATTGCTTTCATGAATTTATGTTCATTGTTCATTCAACATTAAAATAATTGTTACAGATAATAAATAAGAGTTAATAGCGCGGGAAATAACTGATAAATAATAGAAGCCAACATTCGGCCGTGGTTTTCGAAAACAATGACTTACAAATAGCAAATATTTGAATAATTAAATGTGGTGTAGGTGAATTTCAATGTATGCATCGCTCAAATAATTTATCCATTGGATAATCTAGGGATACCGTTTAATTATTTACAAGTTAAAATATTAACAAATACGTTTTATTTTCTATTGTCAAAATAATTCATGAATAAGATATTTTTAACAAAACTTCCTAAGTCGCAATGTTTTTATCGTTTTACGTAATGCCTTTTGTGTTTTATTGCAAATCTTATCTTAAATTTGTTTCATTGTATTGTTTTTTTTATTTACATTCACACCTGGTGTGAAAGGCAGTATTTAACTAACAGTTTTGCTACAGAAAAAGCAATTATATTAGGAGACGATTTGATCATAATATGCACATATGTTTTAGGTTTTTTTTTTTGATAAAACCTTTTTTTATATACTATTATAAGTACAATAATCTGCACTTATATTGTAATAAGGAAACTTTAGTATTTTTGCATGTTTATACAATTTTCACACAAAAACCAATGGACCATTAAGGTGAAAGAATTTTTGAAATCCGTCCAGTGGAAAAAGCTACAACTTCACTGCGTGACATAGGCTATATATGTACCACAGGCAAAGCTGGGCGAAAAGCTAGTGTAAATATAAAGTAGCGGAGTGATTGAGATCTGTTGAATGGAATGATGAACGCGTGAATGCGACTGAAATGAATCACTCCTCAAGGAGTTACATTGATGTAAGTGTCTCTGAAAGTAAAATATAAAAGATGGATGCCAGTTCAGAGCGAAAAACTTACAGGAGTAAGCAAAAATCGTGATTAGGTATAGGAATCGTTGATTTTGCATTATTATAACCGACTTTCTTATAAACGAGGGAAACTGACAATAAGAATTATTATATGATATGATTTGATTTGAGGTTCCCAATTCGATTGTATTTAATTTATGATTTTGTTACTAGTAACTCCGTAAAATTCAATCACGGGGCGGGATTCGTACCCGCGTTTCTTGCCTAGCCTCTCGGCCACCCGTGATCCCGCCACAATAATCGAATTTCTTCTACTCTTTCGGTTTCATGTGCCTAAGGGGCACCCCACGACATCTATTGAGATAATTAAGAACCATCACAAACAATACGAAACATTATTTCAATGATTACAATATTGTATCGATGGAACACGGCCTTTGTTAAATTTAGATTTTAGTTTTAAAGCATTGAAATGCTTTTATAAATGGGAAATTTTTGAAAGAATAGAACTCCGTTGGTTTACAACCGATTGGCGTGCTTCTTTTTGGTAGAATATGTTTTCATTCGGTCACAGGGCGTCAGTGGAAAATAATAACTCTTCACTATTCATTTAATTTGTTTAATTATTGATTGTGTTTCTCGCGTTTCATCGAGTAATAAGTATCATTACTAACAGTGAAGTCTATTATCTCTTATCTTATCTCTACTTACAAATATCTTACAGATGTCATATATCATACGGATATGATATTGTATTTGTAACAGTGATATCCGATCCGCTCAGTTATTCTTGCGTGATAGGGAAACAAACATTCATCAACTTTTATATTTGTATTTATAGTACAAAGATTTTGTTTCCATGTCTTTGCATCTTTCCTAAGAAAACAATCGATTCTAGTTAAAGCTGACGCGATTACATTTAAAGTCAAAGTTAATGTCTTATCTGCTACAACCGCTCTAGTTTACTTTAATGTTTATCAAATTCCGTATCTATATATAGACAAACTTTCATAACTACAACATGTGAATTAGGCCAAGTGCATGTTACTTTAATCTGGAATCGGCATTATTTTGCAATCAGCTTAAAAGTCTAGTCAGAGGCATTTTACATGACTGCAAAAGAATCTGGCGATACCTAGAATATGGAGGGAAAACTTAATCCTTCTACGGTTATTTTTAATTTTATTCAGATTATATTTTCAACAGATTCTTTTTCTATGCACTTGGAGATCCTGACAGGACTTACACTCGCAAATAGATAGGATTTTATCAAAAGCTGCAGTTTTCGCTGTAAATTATAGATAAAAACGCAAAAATAAAGTTATAGAACGCACTTAACACAGTCAACGTCACGGGTGTTAACTAGCTAAATTAAAAAAAATCATCCAAACAAAGTACCATTGTTAACAAGTACTCAAGTAGGCTTGTAAACTTGTGGTTTTTAACAAAAAATAAAATCTTTTAGTGCACTCCAACGCGAAATAAGCCTCAATTTTCCTTATTGGAGGCAATTTTCCGCAAGATTTAATTTGATAGCAGAATTTTAGATGACTGGATGGTATATGAATTTTATGCCACCTGAATGATTTGAAGTAAATTTTCTATTTCTCACGAATTTTGACTTGATTTTCGTACAGTTTGTTTCGTTAAAAAAACTATCGTTATATAAACTCGATTGAATAACTTCGTATTCATCCTCTTTTCTTTCTACAACTGGCAAATAATAACAATAATTCCCCGATTTGATCTGAAGTGATCTTAATAATATAACCATTCTTGTTATCACCTACTGTATTCACCTCCCTTTCTCAATAAATAATTGAATATCGAAATTCCAAGACAATTGCTTCGTATATATGCATCATTGAGAAAAGTATCAAAATTGGCATAAAAATTACGATGACTGTTTTTATAATGCATTGAAATCAATTAATAGTATTCGATTTAAAACAAAAAAAAAATCAAGACGCTAAAATTAAATTAAATTTTAGGTCAAATTAATAGGCTTAGCATTACTCATTTCATGTGAGAACAGCTCTGTAGGATATGTAAGGTCTAATCCTAAACTAACAATGGAATTCGGGAGGCAGCTTGAAGCTCTGAAATCCCGGGAAATCCCTCGTACAATGCGATATTTTAACCAACTTTGTAAAAGGGTAGAGAACTTTCAATTATAATATTACTATCACTACTTGTTAAAAACATATGTCCCTCTATGGATCCAAGGGAAATAAAAGTGGCTTTCCCGTGGTCCAAGGCTGCCGTGTTAAGTTCATAATAGCGATTTAATAAATAAGTAATCAAGCACTTTTAAAATTAAATCTCGAGATGTTTTTTTTTTTTTTTTATGTCACAGTCGGCAATGGAGCTGGTGGGACGCCTGATGGTAAGCGCTACCACCGCCCATGAACATTTGTAGAGGCGTTAAGTCGATCACAGACCTTACTCCTCTGCAAATGGATTGCCGACTTTCAATTGGGAAGGGATTAAGGAAGGATTGGCGAGAGGAATAAAGGAAAGGACTGGGAAGGGCAAGGAAAAGGATACGGGCCTCCGGCTCCCCCACTCACCGAACGAAACACAGCAGAATGCTATTTCACGCCGGTCTTCTGTGGGGGTGTGGTACTTCCCCGGTGCGAGCTGGCCCATTTCGTGCCGAAGCGTATATCTCATATTTTGCATGTTTTTTTATAATGGCAACCCTGTATACGATAGTATTATTTATTAACGTATACAATTGCCTGAAACACTCATCATGTTATGTAATAAAATAAACAAGTCTAGATATATTATTGCGAGAGTTCTTAATACAAAATAAATATCATTTCTAAGACCCCATTATCATCATTACGCCCCAGTTTTCACCCTTGTACAGGGGAAAATTTATTCACTTGCTATTAATATATACGCCAACTATTTATGTTTCGAGTAACATAATTATGTCGAAGGTTATTTTTGTTTTTCTAGATCTAAATTTCCAGATACTTATACTTCTAGAAAGACCGATTACTAACGCCTCGTATTCTAGTGCGAAAGGGCAGGGTTGCTACCAGTAAAATAAAATAACAGTTTTGTAGATAGCAGTAAATATACAGAAACAAAGTTGTAACAATACAATAATTACCCGAGAATTATACACAACACTACCGGACATCCGTAAAACTGGGTAGAAACCCGGAAAACTAGCCGGATGACAACCCTTGCAGCTCTGGAAGGTTCTGAAACTAATATTCATTTGCTATGCGTATTGTGTTATAACTGATTAGCGTGTTGAATAGAAGGGAGGGGATAACATTGATTTTATTTCAGGTCTTAAAATGAGTCCAGAGACTCATATGCTTTTCCTTACCCTTCCTAGTCCTTTCCTTTATTCCTCTCGACAATCCTTTCACAATCCCTTTCCAATTTAAAGTCAGCAACCCATTTGTAGAGACGTAAGGTCTGTAATGGACCTTATGCCTCTCCAAATGTTCATGGGCGGTGGTAGCGCTTACCATCAGGCGTCCCACCAGCTCCATTGCCGACTGAGCCAAAATAAAAGGAGTCGCCATAGAATATACCAATAAAAGTACTCCGAACATCTCATGGTTAAGAATTAAAGAAAAAGCATTTGTTAGCAATAAAACACGTAATATGAACGTTGCTTTTGTGTTTATATTATCTAGATTAAAACTTGATTCCATGTTATTTAGATGTTAAATTAATAAACATTTTGATAATCATATACTTGACATAAACAGCATAATCTTACACAATCTCCATCATATTAATCTGAAGACGTTCTTATCCCCAAAGAAAACGTATCGCGCTGTAATTACGAAATTATAAATTCCTTTTGAGTTACGGAATCCTGTGATGGAAAAGAAACCGTACCAGCTATGTTAAACTTTAATAAATGGATTGTGGTATTTCCTTCGGATAAAGTAGAAACTGAAAGCTGAGATCTAAGTATGAAAGGTTAGAAATGGTGAGGTAAAAGAAAACGACTGATTTCTTAGCAAATGATATACTAGTAATCTATTTCATATTGATGAACTTAGATACTAGTATAATGGTATATTTGTAATATGTAAATATTCAATCGACGTAGACCAGAAAAAATCCGTCTTTTCAATGTTGGTTACGATTTATATAAAAATGTATTAAAGATTCTGTAACCATTTAAAACTACGTCTTATCGTTTAACATAGGCTGTATTTTATATAAACTCACATCTTTCATAAATTGAAAACGTTTAATTATAGTATTCTGTTGCCTGAATTTATTTTATTTATTAATCAACAAATGCAACTTTCGAATAAAAGAAGCTTAAAAACTAATCAAATCTTTATACTACTTTTTATATAATGTTTAATGTGGTTCGTTCGTTCGTTCGAAACGTCTAAGCCTAAGTAGATGTGTTTCACATAATATTATGTGGAAGAACTAATAAGCTACAATTAAAATCGTATTATATCACTTAAAATAAACACCACTCATCCCTGCTATTGGATACTAAAACGATAGAATCACACTTGTGTTTATGCCAAAGATCCTTTATAACTCGAACAGTACTTAAGTACTGAAAGTTGCTAGTTTAATGTCGCGATAGACGCATTAAATGCGACGTCATCGAGTCCCCGAGGATCCTAAGTCTCGCATATAAATATTTTCACCGACTCGTGAGTGTAGGACGGTTGATAGTAAAATCACGATACTGTAATAACTTTCGTTTTCGAAACATTTGCTTTTACACAATAAATATTTTATTATATAAAGATTTTTATGATTCCATAGATTACCTAAGCATTATATAGGATACTGGATAGATATATGAATAATTGGAAATCATCATTGAATACTACTCTTTTAACATTAATAAAACAACGTCGTATGGTCTCCCAACTAATTATACAATGTACATATATGCAAAAGTAACAAAAGCCTCTTAGTCTATATGTCTGTTCTTCACGCCGAAACCACTGAACTGGTTCATAATTCGCTGTAGAAAAGTCGGCCATCTTAGATATGACAATGTTCTAAGCTGCTATCATGAAGGGAGATTTTTAACATTCCTTCTATTATATATACTATTTTAAATATTGCAAGCCTTGAAACGTGCTATAACTTCTATGAATAAGACCGTAAACCTTTACGTGATCTTTAAATTACAAAACCTAAATAAATTAATTAAATGGTTCGTTCGTTACCTTACAAAATGCCTGTAATAAAGCAAGTAAACTACATACAAGTACCAGGCTAGCAGAAACGGAATGAGATAACATTCTTTCTACTTTAAACAAACGAACCGAAGCTTAACTGTGGACAATATAAAATTATGCAAGAGATAATAATGGCTGGTCCACGGCAATGCTATAATTTCAACTGTATTTTTGTATTGTTACAGAGCAAGTCGGAAACTTGAGTTAAAAGAAATATCTCATTAACATAATCGATACAGAAATTTTACTGCTGTCTCTGGGGAATTGAGATTTATTTATGCAAACGTTAAAGATTTATAAGTATGGACTTAGTTTAGTAATTGCATCACTTTGACATAACTTGAATAGAATACGCTCTTGCAAATAAATACAAACAAATCTGGTTAATATCTAGACCTATAAAATGTGTATATCGTATGATTGTATTAGCTTTTACAAATTCTTTCTCATATGTATTTATATACAATACAAAGAGAACAAATTAAATTAATTTGTAACGATAACTTATTAGCATTGCTTATGTATTCATAAAAGCGCAAACGAATGAAATATTAAAACGTCAAATTTCCAGACAACTTAATGTCTGCCAATTTTCTGACTTGCACGCTACATGTCCATATTTTTGCATATTTACGTAGATCGGACCCTCTCGCGATCCTGAATATTATAGCGAGTAGAAATATGCTTAGTTTTAGACATAATTTAGCACTTACCAGCTGGGCTGTAGGGCGTCTATACGCGAAATAAGACATAACAATAGTTGGTTAAAACTTCTTACATATTTTCTTCTAGCAAACTTAGTCTTAACTTTGAAAATGCCTTTCGTATACAGTAAGATTGTATTTTATATTATATTTTATTGCTTCTGCTATATTTAAACTTATTCGTGGTGGTGAATTTCAATGCTATATCTACTAACTGTTACTACCAGTGGTGGCTTAGTCGTGAGAACCTCGGACTTCAAAATCGATAAGTCGGGGTTCGAGACCGGGCGAGCGTGCAGGAAATAAATTGACTTTTCAATTTATCTGCACATGTAGATAACATCACCACTGCTTAGAAATTGTGAAGTTTTCATCGTGAATAAACCGACATTTCCAAGAATGAAATATTCGACGACATGTGACATCTGCCAACCCGCACTTGGCCAGCGTGGTGGATTTTGGTCTGAACCTTCATAGGAGGCCTGTGTCCCAGCTGTGGGAACATATATATGGACTGATGATGTTGTTACTACCACAACGTCTTGTGCTTGTTAAAAGGAATTTTAGAAAAAGAAATGAAAATTTTTAGTCCGTAACAATATATCTCAAATCACTACATAAATAATTGAACTAGCAACTATCACAATAACCAGGGTTGTGACGGCAATTTGTATGTTTTAAATGCAATAATTTCTGTGTCTGGATGTCATTTATGTTCATTATCGAAGCCATTTACCAATTGGCTGCGACATAACACTAACTATTCAACTGTGGGAGTCGAGTATGCTTCGGCACGAATTGGGCCAGCTCGCACCGGGGAATCCACACCCCTACAGAAGATCGGCGTGAAATAGTAGCATGCTTCTGTGTTTCGTTCGGTCAGTGGGGGAGCCCTAGGCCGTTATTCCTTTTCCTACCATTTCCAGACATTTCCTTTTTTCCCTCAATCATTTCCTCATCCCTTATTTATTAAAGTTGGCAATCCATTTGCAGTGGCATAAGACCTCCGCAAATGTACATGAGTGGTTCATCAGGTGACAGCTCCTTTGCCGATCCCCACATAAACATAAACACTTCGTCTAATTCTATCCAGTAAGCTACCGTGGAATATCCTTGTGTGCAAAAACCCTTACTCTACCAACAATGTCACTTTATGCTGGCTAATATTTTTGGAGTAATACAATTTCCATTCGCCCACCTGATCCACGGCCTATATGTTATTATATAAGAATGTTGTGCAAAAAAAAGCTGTATTATAAAGACGATAAAACTGATTTCTTATTAAACACTTTAAGCTAGCTAATAAACAATTGATTGATGTCATTCTAATCACAAAAACATTTAAAAACTCACGATGCTATCAGAAACCATCTTGATGTTTCAAACTAAACTAAATGATGGTAAGCGATCGCCACCGCCTATCAACATTTGCACAGGTAGTGCCTCTATGAATGTACTACACCCTATTAAGAGGAAAGGGAAAAGGAAAGGACTGATGACAGGAAAGTACAAATACTCACCGTAGGAAACACAGTAGAATAAAATTCAGAATAATACTCGTATCTGCATCGTGTAGACAGATAGACATAGACATAAAGTTTATTTTTTATTAAATGAGTTTTTAGAAGTAAATTTCTAAATTTTTTGGTTCCTTCGGCCGTAAAGTTCGTGAGTTGCATGATCAGCTTCAGTTAAATCTAATATTTTAATACGAATAAATCTGTCTCACTTTGTGTCAAATTATTACAATTTGAGCGTGTTGTGTTAAATCATTCTCGATTCAGAGCTCACTGTTAATTGAACTATTCAATAATCTAGATGATGTGTAGCTCCAGGCTAGGCATCACTTGGACACTAATAGCTCTAGCCTTCGAATGTATATACGTAAATTGGACTAAAGACCCAGATTGATAAATAGTTACTACAAAATCAACAAATGGAGAGACCGGATGTATAATCATCATCATCATCAGCCAATATATGTTTCCACTGCTTGGACACAGGGCTCCTATGAGGGTTTAGGTCAAACCTTGACAAAGCCTACCTAAACTCCCAGGCAAATAAAGACTGTATTTGCCTGAAAATTTAGGTAATAATTGAATATTAACGGTTTTTATGTATGTTAATTTATCAAATAAACTAAATAGAGACCATGATACCCACAAATCCAATTTCTCTCCTTATTCGTGAAGTTCGACAAGGCTGAAGAGAATTTAGTCTCAGGACTGACGGCGTCATGTGGCCTCGATGTAAATATTTGATGTGACATTCCTGCTTTAGACGCATATAGAAAATTAGTAAAAAATCTTCAGCTTTATTTTATTCGTGTTTTTGATTTTTCATATACTTAATAAATCTCAATTAAGGGTAGTTCAATATATCGTTTGAATTTGAATTTTGAGTTTGAAACACCCGAACCAATAAACAAGCCTGAAACTATACCAACATATTATATAATATGGTATCAGGATGCTTTAGAAAAGTGTTTGAATCAGTATTTATCTAACTCAATACACGCGGCTGTATATAATCCGCAAGTCATAAAATCATAAAATTTTCCTCAAATTTATGAGCAAAACGCGTCGAAAGTCTAGTCTATGACCTGCATCTAGGTACTAGCCGCTCAAACAGGCAGCTTGCTTAGTGCTTAGAGCCTCTATTCGTAGGATTGAGAACGTTATGACTATACCCTTACACGCTACGCAAATCGCTAGACGCGCAACGCGTTTCGAGTATCAATTGTTTTAATATTCTGTTACATGATTGGAAGTTAAGATACAGACGTCGCATTTTATAACATGTCAACAGTGGTTTAGCTATCGAATACTATTAAATGTCGAATTACTCAGAAACTCACAGAAAACCAGCGTGAAATAAAATTATAAACAGTAATTACAGTACCATGCTACTGTAATTCGTATGGTGAGTGGTGGAGCCAGAGGCCCATTTTCCTTTTCCTCGCCCTTCCCAGTCCATTTCTTCGTTCCTGTCATCAATCCTTTCCTTAGTGATTATTCAATGTTCGGCCAGTAGTCATGTGGTCAGCTGATCTATTATCAACTGACCACATCAATAGGGCAGTTGTGTAGACTCGCAGTACATTCTTACTACATCATCATCATCATCAGCCCATATACGTTCCCACTGCTGGGACACAGGCCTCCTATGAGGGTTTAGGCCATAATCCACCACGCTGGCCAAGTACGGGTTGGCAGATGTCACATGTCGTTGAACTTTTGATTCTTGGACATGCCGATTTCCTCACGATGTTTTTCTTCACCGTTTTTAAGCAGTGGTGATGTTATCCACATGTACAGATAAATTGAAAAAATCTATTTATTTTCTGCACGCTCGCCCCGGTCTCGAACCTCGGACTTCGAAACCATCGATTTCGAAGTCCAAGGTCCTCACCACTGAGCCACCACTGCTTTTTTTCTAAGACGCGTTTATTCAAAAGACTACTCGCTATACTTTAGGCGTGAAGCAAGCTCACCTATGTGACCGTGGCCTAAGTCTAGACTACTTCAATTTATCGAAACCTAATTATAGAATCGTGTCTAGAAACACTAACGCTATAGAGACTTTGTCCGTTTTAGAGTTCAAAAGTTAATTTATTTTTTTCAGATCATATATACATATATATAATACTGTCACAAAGTGATACATAGACCAGTTACACGTTTGCTGGCGATTACCCTTGAAAGAAATAGTAAGTCATCACTGAACAATTTCTGATACAGTTTTATGTAGAGATTCCGACATGGACTGGACATCTATGCAAGATTTTCCCTCTACATAAAAGCTTAAATAATTTCTCAATATAATAGAGCTACAAATAAGAGAGAAATCAGAGAGAGAGTTTTTTTGTTACATTAAAAGTATAACAATATACAATAGCTGTATAAACATATTTCTTTCCAAAATTGTAACCAACTCACACTTGACCAAAGCATTATGGCCTGCGGCTTATTCAAATGACATGCAAGTTCCTTTGAATGATTAATGTTAATCTCACGAGGCTTAATGCTGATGTATAACTAATTAATACTAACTGAATCTAATAAACGATATCATAAGTGCGTGTATCAGATAATGTGTTTATTAATAACCTCAAATTATGCTATATAAACGAAACAGCAATATATAATTATATTATAATTATATATTGCTGTTTCGTTTAATTTTCGTGTTGAAAGATTATCATAACGAATTTTTGAAGATATAACTAAGGCATGAAATTAGTTTTTAGTAGCAGTAATAGAATTACGTTGATAAATACAGACATTGTTTCTTTTATTTAATACAATTTCGTGCCGAAGCATGCTCGACCCCTACTTTAAATACTAGCGGTCTGCCCCGGCTCCCCCCGTAGTACATATATAGCCTATAGCCTTCCTCAATAAATGAGCTATCTAACACTGAAAGAATTTTTCAAAACGGACCAGTACTTCCTGAGATCAGTGCGTTCAAACAAACAAACAAACCCTTCAGCTTTATAATATTAGTATAGATTATTAATTCATACCGAAGCATGCTCGACCCCTACATTAAATATGATAATGACAAATCAATCAACACAACTGCGCATACATGCCAATCTTTACTACAATGTAATCAATGCGTTAGTGTTTTTTTTTTTCACCATGCAACGTATTTTGTGACCGCCTCTTTGGTACAGTGGTTAACGCGTGAGCGTAGAACCGAGGGGTCCTGGGTTCAATTCCCGGTGGGGATGCACAAAAAAAAAATGTCACGGTCTGGTAGGACACAGAAGTCTGATCACGTACTTGGCCGTAAAGAAAATCGATCAGTGAAACAGATCTGCCCCATACCCAAGTAGGGGACATGGGACTTCACATATCGTATTTTGTTGTATGGGTTTTGTGTTTGGAGATAGGAAGTATCAAGAGTATTAAAGACTGCTTTTTGCCGCACTGAAACATCTCATATTCCTATGGAAATCTCTGTGACCAGCGGGCGGGCAGCGAGCGAGCTGGCGATGCCGCGGATCACAGTTAGTTACCTAAAAGTACCTAAACCTAAGTTATATCGGAATAGATGAATACTTTAATATTGGTATATACTTTAAATATACAAAGAAACTAAGATAACCTTTATATCTTCACAGTACAAGCAAAAAACAGCAAAATGTACGAGCCATAAAGTATGAAATCGATGTTTTACGTTTTGTTTGTGGCTTTTTAAACATGACTTTATACGCTATTAAGATAACAGATACCAATAAAAAAAGATAAATTCAAGCTCAGTTAACTCGGGACTCCAGGACCAATGATCTGTGAAACCGAATATTCCAGAATCACTAAAAATATCTTTCATGATACGCTTCGATACTCTTTGGCGATATTTAAACCCGTGTAGTTATATTTTTGGGTTGAATACTCGGCCCCGGCTGGATATAATATATTTCCGGAAGTTTTTCTAATGTTTTTAGGTATCCAGGAAAGCTAGAATCATTAAATTCCATTTAGACGTTCTTGGGTTAAAATGCTGTCTCATTTATCTATTTGTTGTTCAAAATCATTTGTATGCATATAGGTTCCTTGCATGCAATTTCGAGATCTATTTTTTATTGGACAATAGGGAATTGAATAAAATTTTGACTATATGTTATTTTCCAAGTTGCATAACAAAATTAATTTATGATTAGTAAAAGGAAACAATCGCCTTCTTGGCACAGTGGTTAACGCGTGAGCGTAGAACCGAAGGATCCTGGGTTCAATTCCCGGTCGGGACGCATAAAAATAAATTTCATGGTCTGGCAGGGCACAGAAGGCAGATCATTTACTTTTCCGTAAAGAAAATTGATCAGCGAAACAGTTATACATCATCTGCCCTATACCCCACTTGGGGACACGGGACTTCACTTTAGTAAAAGGAAACAGGCCCCCGACTCACCCCCTCACCGTACGAAACACAGTGGCATGCCACTAATTCACGCCGGATTTCTGTGGGGTGTGCTACTCCCCAGTGCGAGCTGGCTCAATGCGAAATATCGTCAACTACAATATCTTAACACAAAATATACTTAATTAACTATAGACCTAAAGAATAGTTTTTCCCGCCAACTAAAAATTTCCGCCAATTAGACCCCACTAGAGATCCTGTAAGCTAAAGGTGTCGGAAGGGGACAATTTAGAACCTCCTTGGCCGTAATCTTTTGTCAGGGCTGCTAGCTAGCGGAAAATATTTGACCTACATTTTTTTCAACGTTGGAAAAGTTTTCGCTGTGATGTTTCATATACTCGTAGCTTATAGAAATATTACGAACATAAGTACGTATAATACTTTATTTTACGAGTATAAGAAAGCATCTTTCCTTTAAAAATATGCTAAAGCCATAAACATACTTTTTTTCAAGATTTAAATAACAATAAGTAGAAGAAGAGGAAAGAAAGAATAAATTTGAATCAATCGTTTTTTATTTACTAAATTATTTGTTCACAATATTAAAGATTTTTGTGTTCATTATATTCAAGTGGGAACCCTACGACCGCCAAAATAATGAGTAACGACTGAGAAAGTCGACGTTGGGTTTTGTAACAATTTTTCTTCTCTTTTTAACAAGCAAAGTTCTGGAATCTTAATCGCATCCTATATAATATATATCAACTTTTTTAAATCAGATTATCCAAGCGGAAAACACCACAGTTATAATAATGTGTTTATAGGTTTCATTATCTGTAGTTCAGTTACTACTGTCTGTCTATCTCTTTTTCACACCTAAACACATAAAGCGATTTGGATGAAATTTTGAACAGAGATAGCCGGACACCAGACAAAGGATATAGGAAGTATTTATTTTTATTTTTATCCTGAAAATTCAAAGGAAACTGTGCTTGGAATATATCGAGTGTGTCTATAATTTCTTTGCCAGGGAGCAATGCCGCGGGCGGAAAACTAGTTATAAATATAGTGCAAATATATGTATACAATAATCTCTCGAACGACGAAATATTTTCATTCGTGCCCATTATTATTAACCTATTGTATTATTAATTCTCATCCGCCATGATTGGTTTAGTTAAATATTCATTGGAACAGTCGAGCTTACTTCTTGATGGGAATAATTCACAATATTTCTGTGCAAGAGCGAACGAGATCATTAATATATTACAGAATTCTATTAAAGGGAGTCGAGCACGCTTCGGCACGAATTGGGCCAGCTCGCACCGGGGGAGTACCACACCCCCACAGAAAACCGTCGTGATGAATGATGATGAACCGTTGTCACAGCATTCTGCTGTGTTTCGTTCGGTGAGTTGGGAAGCCGGAAGCCCATATACTTTTCCTTCCCTTTCCCGGTCCTATCCTTTATTCCTCTCGCCAATCCTTCCCAAAAAGTCGGCAATCCATTTGCAGAGGCGTAAGGTCTGCAATGGACCTTATGCCTCACTAAATGTTCATGGGCGGTTGTAGCGCTTACCATCCGGCGTCCCACCAGCTCCATTGCCGGCTGTGACATAAAAAAATATGTACATACATATTTAATAATTAAAAAGCAAATACACTGATACTCATATTGTATAGGAGGACAAAAGAGCATCACCCACACTAATTAAAACATACAATGTTAATATATAACATACTGGTGAGCAGGGTTTACATTCACTGTCATACCGATCACACATGACTAACCAGCATAAAATAATTTCATACAAAAAATATTTCAAACGCAAAACGCGGGCGTATATGGAATATGCCTTATAAAACAACACCCTGTATGTTACATGTATAACACATTGACACGCTTCACCACATGTACACTTCCACACCTACACACACATGCATGCAAGATGGATTCCAGACCGTTGAACTTGAAATATCTATAAAACTACGGAAACTGTGTAAATTCAATTGTATGGAATACGTTGGGAACTCAACAATCTTTTCACTTACATATATTTAAATGTTCTCTGCTAGATATTTACTTTCTGATATGATAAAGATTATTTAACATTATTTAATAGAAATTACCATGGTCTTAAGACACGGCAGTGCCCCCGCCAAGACGAGCATACGAGGCACGGCCTTTCTCAAAGCCATTCGCGCCATTTTCACACCTAACTCTTTTCGGCTAAACTAGGAACCTACTATTTTAGGGGCTAAGATTAAAAAGCTTAATTATAAGTACGCGTATTAGATTTTATTAGTACTACAAAAATATTTATTATTTATAGGCAAAGTGTATTGATTTTGCAACTCATTTTCATCATCGATCATCTAAATTCTACGATACTCCTGGCGATACCTACAAGTACCAAATTTAAAACACGCTGCGCCCCGCGGTTTCACCTGCATAAATCTGTAACCCGTAGGAATACCGGAATAAAAAGTTGTGCCTATGTGCTTTTTCAGTTGTCCAGCTATCTTCGTACCACATTTCATTGCAATCGGTTCAGTAGTTTTTGCGTGAAAGAGTTACAAACATACACAACAGATATATGCATCCTCACAAACTTTCTCATTTATAATATTAGTAGGACTGTACAGCGAATTTTTCCGTCGAATAATTAAAACAACAGTTAACTTTGGCATAAGATAAATAAATTCAATGTACAAGCTGCTTAAAATTTAAATGAAAAGCGCAAAGCAAAAACTTTCGCAATCGGCTTTTCCCAGATTGTATTCATAAGAAATTCAGTTAATTTTGCATACGGTATATGCAGCCCTTGTTTCGGAATAATATATAGTTTTTATTAATGGCGTAACGCTAAAAACTTTCTTTGTTTGTTTCTTTTTGTTCATTAAAACGCGTAAATCTCCACAGAGAGTTTTGGACGTCTTCAAAGTCCTGTAGTATCTAAACTACAGGATTTGTTTGAAAAATTATTTCACTGTTTGATATGAACGGAATCCCTACGTGCTATAGATAACTAAAGTGTGTACCACGGACGAAGCCAGGGCACTAGTTCTTCTATAAAATAACAGTCATTTAATTCATTAAAAGTTGTTGTATTAAGCAAATCAGAAATCTTTATAGAAGACGAAGTTGGCCAACCAGAAGATTATTAGAATTGTCTAAACGAAACCGGGATCCTCTCTCACACAGGGCGCTGTTCAGGGCGTAGAATTGTCTATTTCTATGTGTATTAATATGTGTGTGTGTTCGAGAGGTTTTATTCGGTGGTAATAATGTTATATAGAGTCTTTGTCATTTGTCATTGGCTTGATTTTTGAACAAAAAAACAAACTAAACAAATCTTTTATTTATTTATAATAAACTATAACTTAGGTTTGATTTTTTATGCTATTTAGTTTGTTTAACGAATTTTATACGTGATTAATGCATTATATTATTTAACCAGACGTTACAAACACAACAGCAAGCCTGGTCACGTGACTGAGAGTTTAATCAAAGTCGAATAAATCGCGTTTAATTCCGTCAAAAACTCTTTTATTTCCAAAGTTGTGAGAGTTAAAATGTGTTACATCAAAAATGATTTAGTTTAGTAAATTACTTAATGAATTGAGTAAGGCTTTTTGATACTTTACTCAATTCGACAATTCTGAAAGGTTTTCAGTGAAAATAACAAAATTTATAAGATACCACGTACACTCGTTTGTTCAATAAGTTGTGTTGCAAGAAGTATTAGGGTTGCCCCGACCGCTTTTCAAATTAGGGTTACCCGCAATAAATTCGCCATATTATTTTTATATGTATAACGCTTTAACACGAAAAGATGTATCGAAAATAAGCAAAACTCGCAAGTACGTGACTGAATCCATGACTTCTATTTTAATATTCAACGCTAACGTGTAACGTGATAAAAATCTATCACAGTAAAAAACAACCCACAGAAAACGATAGGCCATTAGTTTCCCAAAAATATATAGACATTGAAGAATAAAATTAAATAACGATCAAGTATCCAAAATAGCTTCTAAAAGGAGTCTAATTGAAAGAATGAATGTTTGAGTTTGATTATTTTATATATGTATATTGGAAAGGTTTTGTACGTCTTGAAAATTGTGTTTTCAAAAAAAACATTTTCATAAGAAATACTCATCGTAAAAGAATTCCATATTTGTAATCAGAACAATATTATAATATGAACACGAATTCTATTTATAAATTCATTTCAATGAAATAGTCCTAAATAATACTTATTCCTTATTCAACGTACATAAATTATTCGCTATTATTGTGCTTTATTAAAAAATAATTTATTTATTGTAAAAACGCGGCGTGAAAACGCTCGTGTACATCTTGCCTATATTTTAACAAACAACGACGTCAACAGGCGAACAGCCTTAGAGGCACGTAGGCACGTAGGCACTAATATCCATAAATATATTGCCTTCAACGAAGATTGTTTTTATCCGACTACGGAAAGAAGTATTCGTTTATTTATAGCTACCATTCCGCCCTAGGATTTGCCTGCGCACTCAAAGGAAAAGATAAACAGTACCGGGGCTTTCCCCGATACATGCCGATTCAGTGGAATTTCCAGAGTAAAACTTAACGTTCTTTCTCGGTTCTCAAAATATGTCTTAAAATTTCATCCTAATCGGCCACCTGAAACTACTGGACCAATATCAATAATTATTTCACCATTAGGTAAGTGATCCCTGACTGATTCCAAGGTATAGGTGAAGCCAAGATTAAGGCACAAATTGGGCCAGGTCGCACCGGGGAAGGTACCACACCCCCACAGAAATTCACCATGAAATTGAAAGCTGCCGTGTTTCGGTGAGTGGGGAAGCTGGAGGCCCGTATCCCTTCTCCTAACTCTTTCTAGTTCTTTCCTTTGCTGCCCTCATCAACCCTTTCTTTATCTTTATCCCACACCTTTAAGAGTCGGCAATTCATTTGCAGAGGCCTCTGCAAATGTTCATTACTCTTACCACCAGGCTATCCACCTGTTCCTTTGCCGACAAAAATATATCTAATTACTTTATTCTAAAAGAGCGTCCATTGCCACTCGGTGTCTGTTAAGGGGAAATGTTCGTGAGCTTTAAGAACACAGATAACAGTCACTATTGACGTTTCACTTAGACATTACAGAGTTTGTTGCGATTGTTACGGTTGAGCAAAAAACGCGGGCACGAATCCCGCCTCGTGATCAATTTTTTCTATATCTTTCAAAATTTCTCATTTATAAAGCATTTCAATGTAATAAAACTAAAAATTAAATCACAGAGTTATTAAAAAACAGACACAACTCGCCTCGTCGAGCATCATTTCACTGAGTGTGTAAGACCCACGTCTATGGGCGTGTCAACACGATATACGATCCGATGTCACCGGCAGGTTCTTGGATTTCTGACACGGTTCAAGTCCTGTATCTTAGATAAATCAATTGCACGTGTAAGACAAACACCCTCTTATTGTGTCTTATATGTCTAGACAATGGGACTGAGTCCTTATATCTATACTTATGCAACAATAGCGGCTCGCCCTGGCCTCACCCGTGGTATATTTATAGCCTACTAGTACTACCAGCGGTGTCATTCGCGCGGTACCCAGGTAAAAAGGAGCCTATTCTAATCCAGACTATAGTCTGTCCGTATCAAATTTATTTAAAAATACAGATACGATAAGCCGTTTTTGCTTGATAGCGTAACAAACATCCATCCATAATTATAAACTGTCGCGTTTATAACATAAGTAGTGATTATAATGCACTTATGTAATGCTGAAAGATTCTTTTGAGATGGTTTATGTCATATGACAATCATAATACAAAAACAAAAGGACTGTCCATTTCAACAGGCTTTGTAACTTTACGCTGTAACTCTGACCCGAATTTTTAATCCAATTTTAAGCACTTGCTTCATTATCGGATTGAAAAACTGCGTAACTTTTATGAAAATTCGACCTTAACTCTTAATCATTATAATACCAACGAGCTGCGCCCCGCGGTTTCACCCGCGTATGTCCGTGTACCGTAGGAATACCGGGATAAAAAGGTGCCTATATGTTATTCTACTTGTCCAGCTGTCTACGCACCAAATTTCATTGCAATCGGTTTGGTAGTTTTGGCATGAAAGAGCAACAAACACATATCCTTACAAACTTTCGCATTTATAGTATTAGTAGGAATTCTGAGGCGACTTCCTGTTGGCGAAATGGTTTACGACTACACATTTGATATTATAACACATTTCATTCAAATGTAAAGAGATCACAGCATAATTTTATGTTACGTTAATGCCATTTTTATCGAATTTTTATCACCTTTTGTGAATTCGCTCAGAAGCATAGAGCACAATCGTTCAGAAATAATCTTGTATTGCTATGCAATATAAACGACAACCCATGAACTTTTAGTATTCCTCATAGCATAATATAACAATTTAAAAGCGTTTTTAAAAAAGGTCGCGCTAAATAAATAATCATAAGCATAGTTTAAAAAAACAAATTGAATAAAGAATCGAATTAGGTATATTGTCTCACTTGCTCATACACAAAGTATACGTAAGGATATTATTAAGGCCTGGCGATCCCAATCAAAAGAGTAAGATAAATTCATGAAATTATTGCATTATCACATATGACATATTCTTGATAATTGTATAAATCCTTTCAAAGTGGTTTAAAAACGGTGTAACACCCAAATATATACTTGAAGCTAATGTGACCGTGCTAAAATTGACTTTTATGTACAACTAGGTGTTCGCCCCGGCTTCGACCGTGGTACGTATATAGCGTATCAGTAAAGTTGTAGCTTTCTAATGGTGAAAGAATTTTTAAATCAAACCTTCAGTCAGTGGTTTTTAAACATACAAAGATGCAATAGTTTTTTTTCTTAATATTAGTGTAGACAAAACCGCCCAGTCCGTTAACGGCCTAAACCCATATAACCCTAATACCAGGCAGTGATTATAGATAGTATTTAATCATAAACGTCCATTCGCACGTTGCCTCCGGACAAATATACTTCAATCAACTGGCAATTGAATGCCAAGGGTAGGTTGAAATCAAACAAAACTTTTTACTGAAAATTATTCTTAGAGCGTATTCAATTACTGTTTTAAATAATCTGTGTTATCTTATCTTACTATATCCTACTCATATTATAAATGCGAAAGTTTGTAAGGATGTGTGTGAGTTTGTTGCTCTTTCACGCAAAAACTGCTGAACCGATTGCAATGAAATTTCGTACGCAGACAGCTAGACAAGTTACATAACATATAGACAGCTTTTCATCGCGATATTCCTCCGGGATACAGACTTACGCAGGTGAAACCGCGGAGCGCAGCTAGTAACAAATAATTCAAGAAAATACTACAGCCTCACTAATATTATAAGTACAAATGCATGTTTGCCTTTCTTTCTTACGAGCATAACTCGTAACCAAACGTTTTTATTGTATTTTTGTGTCTGAAGATAGTTAAGAGACTTCATAAGCTTCTTTTCATTTTAATTCATCGACGAACATAAAAACAGCATTCCTTTTATAATATTTCACATAAACATTGTCAAAGTGCTTAAGAGAAAAATTTAAAAAAGATTTTTTTACATACAAGGACTCGTAGAGAACTGAAGGCTCCCTTTACGAGTATAGTGATGGTTTACGACGTTCATTTAAAATTTTATTACAGCACACCACATCTCGGTAGGCATGAGTATACCTTAAACTCAAACTCAAATATTTAATTCAACTACACTTCTTTGAGACGCTTTTACATCGTCAAATTACATAAGTAGTTTTTCGCCCGTGGCATCGCCTGTGTTGAAAAGGAAAACAGACTATCTAGGTTTGCCCCACATAGTTCGTGTTTCCGTGGGATTTCACGTGTTTTTTCAGGTCTCAAACTACATGTGTACCAAATTTTATAAAAATCGGGTCAGTGGTTTAAGCGTAAGGTAAGGTAAAGTTACTTTTGCATTTATAAAATGAGTAGGGATTTCCTTCTAAGTACAGATTGGCTTAAGTTCAGTTTTAGAAAATTTATCATACTTACAATCTAATCTAATAAATATGTATAACTCAAAGGTGACTGACTGCCATAGTGATCTATCAAAGCGCAAGCATAAAATTTAGCATGCAGGCAGATGTTATGACGTAGGCATCCGAATACAAAGGATTTTGATAAATTCTACCCCCCAAGGGGATAAAATAGGGAATCGAAGTTTGTACAATGATAATTAATTTTCTCATGATAAATTATTTTGTAATTTGAAGCTGCGGGTAACAACTAGTGTTTATATAAAATTTAGAAACTGCAAATAATTAAACTTTTCTATTAATGAACAATAATCAGATACTTACAAATATCTATAGACACCGTCTCTGATAAACCAGGCGGCCATTATTATTTTAATAAGAACCTTAATTCAGACACCAAATATCTTATAACGCAATCAGCTATCAACGTTTATAAATGAAATGTATTTAACATTTCATATCGAAATACTGATTGGATACGATGTTATAATTAATTGATTTGCTATTTAAATTAGCAATTAATACGTTAATAACGTTCTGTTTTCAGATAGCAGTAGATATTAAAATCTTCGTTTCATTTGAAAAAAATTTCAATATAGAAAATATTGCTGACCAAAATTGTTTTTCATTACTTTAGTTATATAATTTCGAGATTAGAATTGAATAAAATATGAATTTATACATTATCATACTAAGTATATAAACGCGAAAGTTTGTAAGTATGGATGGATCTTTGTTATTCTTTGATGCAAAATCTACTGAACCGATTGCAATGAAATATGGTTCGTAGGTAGCTGGACAACTGGAATACCACATAGACAACTTTTTACAAATAACAAGAAACCATTTACTACGCAAAGGCGTATGGATTCAGCATTCGGTCACAACTATGACCTAAGGACAATATTTTTTCCGCTGTTTTCGAAGTGATCTTATATGCTTCAGTCTATATTTTATTAACATATTATGTCTATATTAATAAGGAGCTAAGTTTGTTTGTTTAGACGCGCTAATCCCAGGACCAACTGGTCCGATTTAAATATAATTTCAGTGTTAAATAGGTCATTTATTGACAAGGTTATATGACATGTACGACGTGGGTAAAACCGTGGGGCACAGCTAGTTGTAATAAAACAATATACACCTATTGCTTCGGAAACGTGTCTAACCTCTACAGGTTTAATATAAATATTATCTAAATTTTATATCTGTATCTATTCTATTCATGTTAATAACACTCATTATTGCAATGTCTCGCGAATCAACAGACAATAAATAACATATTACATATCCTACCTATTTTAATTGATTACTTTTCACGCACACCAATACAGAATTACTACCCACGTGCGAAACGACCGCTTGTAAAAATAAAACCAATATGTACCGTTACCATCAGAAATATAAAAGACTTATAAAACTTACCTTGTAAATCCACATCATCTAGCAAAATACCCCGATACGACAAACAAAACCATACCGCTAGATTACTTCCAAAGGGATTATCTCTTTGTAAACATTATCCCAATTCGCAAACAATAACAGACTCTATTTAATCAGCTGCAAAGTTTACAATAAAATAAATAACACCCACCTAATACCGCCAACGTTCAGGATAATCCTGTTTTCACCATCCATTGCAATCCAACAGTCAGTACATATTTATTTAACGATTAATCACAACACGATAACATAACGCGATCGGGGATTTCGGCACGCGACGCGACCGTCTCTCAAAGCGGTTTGTTTGATACTGATGCTGGGAGAGCCGAGAGCCTCGAAGAGGGTGTATGGGTGACCCACCCCCACCTGTGGAAAACGCAGTGCACCACTTGCGCCTTTCAAAACAGTCCATTTCGCGTTGGAATGGCAAGATTCGATTCTAGATGGAAATGATCAATTAGTTGTTAATAGACGTCTTGATGTAGCCAATGACAGATATATGCCTGTGTTGTTTTAGATCGGTAACCAATACATATAAAAGTACTCAAATAATTATAAATAATAGACCAAGAATCACATAGACTTAATGAAATTATATCGATTAAAAATTGATTCAAATAATATTAGTCCAGCTCTTAGCCCTTTTATCCAATCTATTTTCATTATACAATTTAACATAAATAGAATATTTGATAAATCCGATTGTGCGAATTAGAAACTATTGCATTAAGATTCTAAGATATAAATTTCTTTAGTCATTAAAATTTAAGAAAAATCTTGACGCGAAACATAAAAATTGGGTATAGCTGATAAAGATGTGTAAAAGAATTAGTAAAAGCCATAAAATTGCATCTAAATACACAAACATATTTCCAAACTTTAAAAACTACAATATACATAGAAAATATAAATTATTCCATATAAGATCACCACTATACAAACTCAGCATATTCTCAATTCTTATAAATCAATATCTCTATGTATCTATTTGTTTTATTTCTTTAGCTACGTCGCTAAGATATATGTTATTATGGCAGATTTACTCTCGATATTAAAGAGTTTTGAAACGATAAAATTAATATCTAAATTAAGAATGTATTAGTTCCGGGACATGGGATGATAAATATATGAATGCATCAATATTATGACATATTATGAAGAACGAAAATGTAAATTGGTCCAAGATCCGAAAGCCGATAGACAATTTATATTCTAAAGTATATAAATTTTGGTTCACAGTAGCCTCTTGTGTACTTTTTAATACCTAAATGTTTGCTAACGCGAAACTACAGAGTTTCTTGCCAGCTCTTCTCTGTGGTAACTGCTTTCCGAAACGGTGGCAAATGCAAATGACGATGTTTTTTTTTTCTTTGATAATTCAAAACCGCTTGTAAAATAAGTCTAGTTGAATGAATAAAGGTTTTAAATTACAATTGAAATTTAGTAGATATTGAAGTATTCAAGATGTGTGTACACACATATGTTTTCTATTGTTGTGTGAATGCATTCTGTGACAGGAAATTACGAACATTTTAAAGTCTTGTTTATTGAAGAAACACATTTTTACGGCCGTGTTACTATTTAAAATCACATCAGTTGACCTACATAATCTGAAATTACTTATGTATAACGCCAGTATGTAATGGGGTATTGATATCGTCGGATGTATACGCCGAACGCAATAATGCTAGATCTTACGCTTTATAGTATGTCTTCAACTTAGTACACCTAAACACCTAAATGCTTACCTGATGTTTCCAGATTTGAAGGAGGTTCTTAATGCAAATGATTTGATTACATTTTTATATTTATATATGTTTCGGTTGTCAAAACTATCGTGTCAGCGTGACTCTAAAATCAGCCTTAGAGCAAGACCAGTAGAAAACATTTGCTATCAAATAGTTAATATGAAAATTAAATGTTGTTCATGGCAGGGTACAGCGTAGTGCATGGCTCTCAACGATTATATTGCTACCCATTCGTCCCGGCTCTGTTCGGGTTGAATTGAGATAAAAACTAAAACAAATACATCCTATGCTAATCAGGAATAAGGCATCTTTTTACCAATGTACTGAAAGAGAGCAAATAACGAGGTCAAAACTGTATATTAAAACTGGCTTTTACCCGAGGCTTCGCTCGCGTTGGAATTGTAAACAAATATGTACATCTATCGGTCCGTTAGTAATTTTTACATTTATTATTCTACGCAAGTAACTATCCGTTGTTCGCGTTAAAATAACTATTTATCATTTTTGTTGATGTCAATATATATTGTTTATTTAGGAACTGATTGGAGCAAACACTGGACACTAAGGCAACGCTGAATCAATATGTGTTTATGAGTTTTGTGATAATATGTTATGTTTATAAATAATGTAGGTAATTGTTTTAACTCTTTTTATTCCATATAAAAAATAATAAAAGTCGGGTAGAGATAGATAACTTCAATATGTCAAGCAAAATAAAAAAAATATGTAAATAAATATAGATAAATAAAGAGAAGCCGCATTACAGTACATTTATTTATGACCATACTAGCTTTCCGGTGCTTCGCCCGCCTAGCGAAAGGAAATTCCCATGGGGTTGAGAAGTTTTACCTTCGTTGAAAGTAGCCCATGACACTCTCAACCCTCCTACCTTCCGTGAAACAAAAATCTTATAAAATCACTCGTTCTGGTATGAAAGAAAGACATACAAATAAAACACTTATACATCTATAATATTAGAAAGTCACTTATTCACTATCGTGACTATTACGTGGAATTTTATTATGCATTAGTCGATCTCCCCGGTTTCGCTTGTGTTCAAACGAAACAGTAGCTTGCAGGGTAAATAAACAACATCCAATTTTTACCTTTCTTAATCATTCTATCAAAATCAGTCTAGTTTTATAATGGCATGATAAACATTCGAACACATAACTTTCACATGTAAGCAGTTTATAAACTGAGATTCAATAAACAATACCTTAATAAATAAAAAAAAATATAAATGCTTTTATCACCAATAAATTACGTATATTTATAATTACGTATATTACTAATAACACATCTGGGTAAACAGTTTTCGAATGCATCCACACACACATACGAAAAATGTATATTTCAACTTCCTATAAGATATGTATTATGTAGATATTTAAAAAATTAAAAGTCAATTTTGACATATTATTATCTGCTAGCGACATCTATGGAACGGTGCCACAAGCTATCATTAATATCAATTAACCTGCCTCTGCAAATTCAGTGTAATTATGTAATAAATGACCTTTAATAACCTAATGGTTATTAAAGGTCATTTATTGCCCTTAATTCTTAATAGAATTAAGGGCAAATTTAGAGTCAGAGAGAATTGAAGCATTTTTGGAGGCTACATGTTTTTCTTGATAAGTTTTAATTATATAGCGATTTTCATTTGTTATCTTAGTTTGAATTTGAGTCGGCAATCTATTTGAAAAGGCTCTGCAAATTTTGGTATATTCTTTGAGAATGACATAAAAGATAACTTGATCATTAAGGTATTTTATATAATTACTACTTATTATATGATAAGTGACCATAAAGCTACTTGTGATATTTACTCGATGTTATCTATTTAATGCAATACCTGTTGGTGAACCTAAAATAAATAAATAAAATTAAATACTTAAAAGTAAGAGGATACTCTGAACGTTTGACGAAGGAAAATGCATTGTCAGCTTAATTCTCATATGTTTATTATTCATGTAATTCTTAACGCAGAATAATTTATGCTTCTATTTAAAATAAAAATGAATTTAAATAAATTATATATTTGTACATATAAGATTTATATTTATTTCCCAACATCATGTGAATATTTTCAAGTATATTAATCACACAAATAGATAATAACTAATAGATCTGATTGGTTGCGTTTGAAAACCTCATAGGAGGCCTGTGTGAACAGCAGTGGGAACATATATGATGATGCTGATGATGATGGCTGTGTTTCACCTAATCATCCTACTAATATTATAAATGCGAAAGTTTGTAAGGATGTGTATGTGTTTCTTACTCTTTTACGCAAAAACTACTCAACCGATTGCAATAAAATTCGGTACGTAGACAGCTGGACAACTGGAATAACATATAGGCAACGTTTTATCCCGATATACTTATGGGATACGGACTTACGCGGGTGAAACCGCGGGGCGCAGCTAGTATACAATATGTTTAAAAAGTATGTTATGACAAAATATTCGCGAAATATCCGATTTTCCCGCCACATTACCATAATAAAAACTAAACTAATTGTTTTGCTACTAATATAAATTCTCATCGAAAACCGGTAAATAATATAAATCGGATCAAGTGCGTATATTTACAGTCATGGAAACTGCAGCGAGTCGAAATGCTATATTTAATAAAACATTCCTTTAAATATATTTTATTAAAAAAACATTTCTTTAATAGGTCACATATATTTCTTTCTATTTTATCTTTAATTTTTTGTACTAAAAATTGTTTGAGAATAGTTTGTTTTCAACCGAAATAAAAAAAAGAAAGTTCTCAATTCGTCTGTATTTTTTGTTGTATACCTCGGAACTTTCGACTGGGTGGATCGATTTTGATCATTCTTTTTATTTAAAAGTTGTTGCCTTTCGACTAGTCCCATTTATATATAGTTTTTTCTGACACTTTTAACGTGGTTCAATTTTTTGTTAAGTATAATTATTACGGTTTTTACTTACACAGGCTTTAGTTTCTACCGATTAATTTAAAGGTTTTCATAAAGAGTTTTATTATTTGCTGTAGTTGTCAAAGGCAGTCCCCGGAATTCCCACATAGTTCCGGTTCCCCTGAGGTTTCCGGAAAAATCTATCCTGTTCTTTCATTCTTACTCCAAACTATTTATTCCCAAATTTCCTACAAATCGGTTCAATGGTTTAGGCGTGAAGAAGAGACAAACGGTTACTTTCTCATTTACAATATTAGTAAGGGTTAAATTACCTATAGCTAGCAGAATACCCAACCTTATTTCAAATAAACTAGTCCATTAGCCTCAATACCGATCGAATAATTAATACCACTAGTAGTTTACTATATGGCCCCAGGGTGACTTTAGGCGTTTAGGTCATGTAACTAAGCCCTAGGAATCCGAATATACGAGACTAGTGTTTCGAGGATTGAAATTAATGGGGTACTTTTATAAGTGACTGGCCATGCCGCGCGAACCATTCTGGTTCATGAACTACATCATTGCAAAGTATCATCAAAAACCGTGGTTTTCGTACAAACAAAAAAATAAAAATAGTAGGACTAATATCGTTCTAAAATACAGTTTTTCATGCAATTCATACAGTTTCTATGCGAAAATCACACAGAATTGAATACTACCAACTAGTCTCTAGATAACTGAGTATAAAATAGAGGTGGGGGGGGGGCTAGTGACCTTCAATATAGGTTATTCACTTATCTAATTTATATACATGACAATATATCATAATAACATATCATCACTATCGGATGTAGTTAATCAATCGTTATGTATTGTCTTAATAACAAAATAATAATATAAGAAAAGAAATCATTTCATTCATTTCTTGCATACAAAAACCGTTAACCAAGACTACTATGTAGCTTGCGTGTACTGTGTACAGTAATTTAATTAACAGCCTGCCACGACTCGACAAAAATTAATAAGCTTTAAATATTTCTCGGGGAACAGGCTTTTAAAGCGTTTACATACAAGGACATGACTTGAACAAACATTTGTGTATTTCATTATTACAATTATGTGATATTATATAGCTGCGCCTCGCGGTTTCACCCAAAAGTCGTATCCCGTAGGAACATCGGGATAAAAAGTTGCCTAGGTGTTGTTACAGTTGTCTAAATCTACGTACCAAATTTCATTGCAATCGGTTGAGTAGTTATTGCGTGAAAGAGTAACAAACATACATACACATACATCCATCCTCACAAAATTTCGCATTTATGATAGTAGTAGGATCGGCTTAAATTAATAGGTCTAGTCCACGACTTGCTGATAATCTATAAAAAATAACACTTTTTGGATGCCATATCAAGTGAACAAAAAGTATATTAAAACATTATATTTAACATTAACTTACAGATAAGCTTATTAATATAAATCGCTAATATAAGTACCTTCTATTGTGTTGTTATAAGATGATCAAAAGAACTCTTCGATAGAAAAGATTATCAGAAAAGTGTTTAAAAATTCAGTGATTAAATCATTCGCCTACTTTTTTATGTCATCGTGGGCAATGGAGCTGGTGGGTCGCCTGATGGTAAGCGCTACCACCGCCCATGAACATTTGGAGAGGCGTAACATCGTTTGCAGACCATACTCTACAAATGGATCGCCGACTTTGAATTGGAAAAGAATTGAGAAAGGATTGACGAGAGGAATAAAGGAAAGGAATGGGAAGGGTAAGGAAAAGGATATGGGCATCCGACTCCCCCACTCACCGAACGAAACACAGCAGTATGCTATTTCACGCCGGTCTTACTGCTACGGTCTACTTTCGTCATTTATTTATAGGTATATACGTAAGATGTAACAAACAAACACTCTAAACTTAGTTATAAGTATTTTATCACATACACATCTTTTTATCATCACACCTCTGATTTGAAAAGGAAATTTGAATATAAAAAGCTCCTGCGCTACGTATGAAAAAGTCTATTTGTCATTCCAGTCCGTAATCTTTCTACAATTCAAATGTCACTGAAACCGATTTAGCTGTTTTTGCGTGAATGGGAAACAAGTTGACCCTATTTAAATTGTCAAATTATAAATGTAACAGAGTAGTACACCTTAATAAGAATTAAAATACAGTAAAAAGAACAACTGTTTTGAAAACTAAAATCGCGACTGCGTTTATTAAGGTTTTATTTTAATAGTATATCTTATCTTTATATCTATATATTTAGATCTTTATAGGTAAGAAAAAACACACACACCTCCTTTTTTATTCGCGACCGCCATTTTATTAATTTTGATATTTACAACGACACCCCCAAATGTCAAAATTCGTCCAAATATTTCGGCTGCAGGGCATGTTATAGAAATTTACACATCAAAATAAGAATATTTCTTAATCATACAACATATACATACATGTTCCCTCCTATCACAGTCAGGTGAAAATGCAATAAATATTTTATTCGCAACAACGAATAAATTCAGATAAACGTTGAAAATGCAGTTATCTAGACTTTCTATCAATACTAAATATCTTATCTATTTTGTTTGGAATGCAAAATTTCTTCATAACATAATATTTAGGGTTCCGTCATCCGTGGCAACCCCAACGTCTAAATTATGACCTAAGACCCTTTTCAAATAAACTCAAAAGTACAGTGCCGTATCTGTTTCATAGATTGACTTAATGTTCCTTAAGACTTCTACAGAAGGTCAGGTCACAGCTTTTTTATAGACCTACATATCTTGTTTAAATAGAGTATCAAAATTGATTATATCTTCTAAATAATTAATAGTGTGGATGCCTTAAAACCATTTATTTAAAGCATATATTTCATAGCGTTATTAAATTCTTCGAAGCTAATTTAGATGGGATATAAAATACATTTAAAGATTATCAGATATTTACATTCAATTTAATATTGGTGTTATGAATTATAACGGAATATGAATTTAGCACAACTCAAGAATAGAAAAGTATGTAACGTACGTATATAAATAACTAGCTGCGACCCGCGGTTTCACCCGCGTATGTCCGTATCCCATAGGAATATCGGGATAAACAGTTACTTATATGTTATTCCAGTTATCCAGCTATCTACGTAACAAATTTCATTGCAACCGGTTCAGTAGTTTTTGCGTGAAAGAGCAAAAAACACACACACATCCTTACAAACTTTCGCATTTATAATATTAGTAAGATTAGTAGGATATACAAAGGTTAAGCCAATATCCGGATATCTCACATACTTCTACAATGTTATTTTAATGAATGTATACAAACTCGAATACACATTTCTACGAACACATTTACTCAAAACTTTTTCATATAAACTTTACAAGTGCACCTAAATAAAGATTTCTCTAAACTACAATATACTTCAAAATAAACGCTAAATAAAATAGATGATGATACACTACGAGGAATACCTTGAAATATTATCAATACAGTTGCAAAAATATCTTATCGTATTTCGAAACGCTTCAAATCTTCATCTGAATCGAGATAGGTATTTCGAAGTCTATTTTCTCCGTATAATGTAACGCTGTGTTTATATTGGATTTATATTTTATTGGGTTTTTGTTTTTAAATGGCTGACTCGAATGGCGTTATTTGAAAATCTTGTTAAATCTTCAGTAATGTTATTTGAAATCAATTGTTTGTATCAAATATGTTATTGTTTAACGATACTTCCATTTTAATTTTTTTTGGACGAGTGATTGTCACATAGCTGTCACTTTTGCGTGTCGCAACTTGTTTACATGTCGAATCCTATACAACATTGGCTTGCTCTGACGGGGTACACCATGCGTTGTTATTCTTACGTAATATTCAATATTTGAACTAACACCCTCACTTTGCTAATAGGTTTTGTCTGGTTGTGATGTGTTATAAACTGACTGCGTCAATAAGGCAGTTGTGAAGAATCACAGAACATTATTATTACAATCAAACTAATTTTCAACTGACCCTTGATTTCTAATCCTATAAATAAAACATAAAATAAAAATTCAAGAAAATCAGAACATGATTTATTTAAGCCAGCCAAAAACATAAATAAATCTGTCGTAAAATTTACTATAAAAGCCCGAATTGCGGATTAAGATTTTTATTTCAATAAAAATCGATGCAGTATTTTTAAGTCCATTACGAAAAGACATACAGACGTAGCAGACGACTTTGTACTATCAAATGTAAATATATAATAGTGATTGATTGTCCTATTCTCCTACAAATGCACTAAAAATATACTATAGTAAATTTTAGTATGTTCTTTAAATTTATACGGGAGCTGTAAAGTAAATCTTTCTGAACACATCCCAACGTCTTATCGCAAGCAAACAGATAAACCGTACATTACTCAGTCAATATTGGCACTAGTTAACGAAATGATGTTCGGCCATTTGTTTTTGTGTTTGTCTGTGCTAACCCTCACTCTGGGAAACCCACAGAACTTCGTTACCAAGTATTTCAAAGTTGGGATTGAATATGACCGTAAGTATTTTTTTTTTTTTGTAAAACTAAGATGGTTTGAGTCATTATGGATATATAATATATATAAATAAATATACACAGCACATTCAAGGGTTTCGTTTCAGACACATTCATAGATAATGTATAGTATATAGTTATCACACTAACATTAAGGTTTGTTTGTTTGGATGTATGTCAGTCAATCACGCTGGAACTACTGAACGGATTTTGATGAAATTTGGTATATAGACAGGGTATTAGCTAAGTTGGGTGACACTTTTACACAGGGTGATACTTTTATCCTGATAAAATGCTCCCTTGGGATATAACAGGATTCTTGATATCCGGGCGTAGCCGGAACCAGCGTCTTGTTTATAAATATGCCTAAAATATACTCCAAACAACATTTTAAAAGAAGATTGCATCAAAACAGACTCCTAGATTCTGTCCGTCCGTTTTTCAATACATATTTTGTATATCGTCTATCATTCCACTAGTGTTTAGTCCATAATGGTCCCGTCGTTTTGGCGTATAACACTCGTCATATTTTTGGCTTTGATAGGCTCTATTTATTTATATGTAAATAACCGACTCCTTTAGACTTGATTATGACCCACTTTAAACGGACAGACTTAATTCAAATTTAGTACATTTATCATGAATCTGTGACAATACAAAAATTTCCTAAGTCTATTATATTATACAGATATGGGTCATCAGCATTAAATACTTTCCTTACGTATTATTTTATAAGAGCAAGTGAGACAATTGAGACATTTTTGAAAGAATAGAAAAACCTTACGTATTTAAAAACGCGGGTTCAAATCCCGACTCGTGATCAAATTTTTTTCTATTCTTCCAAAAATTTCTCATTTATAAATTTCAATGCTATAAAACTAAAAATTGAAAGTGAAACAATTATTTGATCGTACCATTAAAACATGCTTATAAGTTTTCTATAACTGTATTTGTCTACTAAATTTATAAATAGGCGGGTTCATGTTTTTTTCTAATCTTGACCTTGATTGAAGCCTTAACCATGTTGTTTACCTTTATTTACAGGATCCCTGCCAATGAGTGGGGGGTCGGATAGACTCCGACACAGGAATAACTATGACCCCTTCTTTGTTACCGTTACGGCATCGGCTAAGGTAAACTGTTAGCACTACATAGTATAAAACAAAATCGCTTTATCTGTCCCTATGTCCCTATGTATGCTCAAATCTTTAAAATTTATTGAGATAGAGCGATTCAAGAGGAAGGCTTATATGTATAATGAAATGTATTAAGCTACTCCGAATATAACGCGTGCGAAGCCACGAGCAAAAGCTAGTTTATACTATACTTAGGGAAGCCGGAGGCCCGTTTCCTCTTCCTCACGTTTCCCAGTCCATTCCTTCTTACCAGTCATCAATCCTTTCCTTATCCTTTATTCCTTTAAAGCGAGTAGCGCATTCTCATAGGCACTACCTACACTACCATTTTATATGTGGTAGTCGAGAACCCTTCGGCACGAATAGGCCCAGCTCGCATCGGGGAAGTACCACACCCCTACAGAAAAACGGCGTAAAATAATAGTATGCTATTGTATTTCGTTCCGTGAGTGGGGGAGCCGGAGGCCCATATCCTTTACCTTACCCTTCCCAGTCCTCCCCTTTATTCCTCTCATCAATCCTTTCTTAATCCCTTCCCAATTTAAAGTCGGCAATCCATTTGTAGAGGCGTAAGGTCTGCAATTGACCTAATGCCTCTCCAAATGTTCATGGGCGGTGGTAACGCTTACCCGTTGCCCGTAATGACATAAAAAAATACTTACATAGGAACGATCAAATTCTGTATCGCCGGTTTTTATACTACGAGTATATTGTATATAATGTACATGACAATTTAGTTCTACGACATGTGACTTCATCCATCCATCCTGCACTAGGCTAGCCAGAAGCCTCAGTCTCTACGTTGGACATGAATAAGCTGATGATGTTGTTGAAATAATCAAAACACAGAATAGAATATATCTAGAACATTCGTTACCCAAGTAATGCAATAAAAAGACCCTTCCCTTTTCAAACCCTTTCTGGATTAGATTAGTATTTTAATTTCGTTTCAGACACATTCATTAAAAGGTACACCACATAGATTTAACAAATACGTGACATATGCGATGTAAGATTAATTTATACTAGCTTTTTGCCCCGGCTTCTGGTAGTAATGGACTATGTATAGCAAAATAGAACATATTAAATATTACTGTGGCAAATTTTATTATTAAAAATAGGTACTTTATTAAAAATTGGTTTTATGTGAATTTAATACAGAATAAATAACATAATATTTTTAATAGATATGTATTATTTTTATTATTAATCCTGAAAAAAACAAGCTATCAAATAAATAAAGAATCATAAAAATCGGTTCACCCCGTGAAAAGTGATGAGGTAACAAACACAAACAGTCGAATTAATAACCTTTTTTTTAACTACCAAGGAAAATATATTATAACCATTTACCCTTAGATTAAGATTCGTATAAGATTCGTATTCAATGTTGTTACAAAAATTTGAAATATTCTGTGAAATTGTTTTTTTTTCCTTCATTAATATTTTTATGAAAAGATCCGTTTTCACATGATAACGTATTCGTATACTGAGCAAGCGATCACAGACTTAAAACTCGTAAATCCAGAGGCTGTGGGTGAAATAAAAGGGCACAGAGTAACCGCTACCGAACAGAGGCCCCAAATAGCAGATCGAATGGCCACACCGAAAATAAAGCGGTTTTAGAGACTGCGCTAGTTTAAGAGTTAGTAAAGAATTGTTAAATCAGAATTAATACCTATATTATATCCTATATTTTCTTATGTAAGCTCTCGAAGTCTTTATTTGATTTAAATTATAAATGTATTTTTCACTTTATAATCAGGCCTGTGCCTAAATTCAAAAATAACTTCTCCAAAATTGTACAATTCTCTTGTACATTTGTTATGGAAACATTTCATTTTCATCAAATAGTAAGTACATTAGAGCCAATCACAATATTTAAATACATGTTTGATGAATTTGCTTCATATTTTAGGTTGATTCTTACAATTCATTAAATAAAGTAAATAAAGCATTGTAGATTATGTTATTGTAATTAACGCTTTGACTGTTGAAATGTCCTAATATTCTATTCAGATCTGTGTGTTCAGATTAATTAATGAACCTGTAATGTGTAATCTATTGAAAAATATATAAAGCTAGCGACCCGCCTTGTCTTCGCATAGGTGCAATAATTCATGATATATATATATAAACCTTCTCCTTGAATCATTCTTACATAAAACATCAAAATCTATAGTATAATTTTAAAGATCCAAGCATACAGACACACAGCAGGCGAAAGCTTTGTTTAATACTATGTAGTGATAAATAAGTGCATAGACTCTTAGACAACACAGGAAATGTACCCTAAAATGGCGGCGGTAATTGGTAATTACGCCGAAATCAGACTGCGCCCGTGTTTCATTAAGGCGAAAACATCCCCTTCGCCCTCTCATTGTTAATGACCACTCACGTTGATGCGTTTATCGTTTTTCGCGCACTATTTTCGAGAAGAAGTTTCTAGAAGCTTCTAGAACAAATTTTATCTACATTAGTAGCATGCTCAGTTGTTTTCAGTCAGTCTCCCCGTGACCACGCTCGCTGTAAAGTGTTCGAAACGTCGGGTTAATAATATTATGAATAAATCGCGTTTAAAATCCGTTAAAAAAAAGTTAAAGACTTTTAAGACACATACGAACACATTCACAGAACGATTTTCTTTTCTTAGCAGTTGAGTTGTATCAGGCAAACTTTTTGGTTGTAAACTTTTACCAGACCACATAGAACATAATACTATACTACTATTACTAGTTCCAGAAAGTTCATGAGCGATCAAATCACATAGTATAAAATAAAATCTTATTATGTAATATATGCTTAATACTATATAATATATGCTTAAATCTTTTAAACTATGCAAGAGATTTCGACAGATTTTTTTTAAAGAGTAATTCAAGAGGAAAGATTATATGTACACTGAACAGAACATCTATTGAACTACTCCGAATTCAACGCATGAGAAGCCGCGACAAAAGCTAGTAAATTATAAAAAATAGTAATACGAATCACACCGATCCAAGAGCTACCGCAGGCGTCTAACAGTTTACTTGATTAAAAAACAAACTAACAAACAATCAAAAAAACAAACTACAAAGATAAAACCGTACGTTCTGTAATGTAATCTTCATACGCACCATATAAAATCAGAATATCAACAAACTCCAATAAAATCTAGTCCTTCAACTCCAACAAATTACCAAAATTTAAAAAATACAAATCAAATAAAACCACTGCTTAGTCAACTTGCCTACGGTTTCCAACTTTGCGAAAAACAAATTTCTGCCAAACTCACGACTTTCAGAACCAACTCTGATTGCACCTTGAATTGAAAATTCTCTTGAGCCATATTAAAAGTTAGCGTCCTTTTGCTTCGATAAATCTTAATCAAAATAAATAAAAAAAATGTTTATCGAAATAACATATATATTATTAATTAGCTTCGCCCTGTGGTTTCACCCGCATGGTATAAAAAGTTGCCTATATGTTATTCCAGTTGTCCAACTGTCTATGTACCAAATTTTATTGCAATCGGTTCAGTAGTTTTTGCGTGAAAGAGCAACAAACACACACACACATCCTTACAAACTTTCGCATTTATAATATGAGTAGGATGTGTCGAGTATTCTGCACGAACTGGGCCAACTCGCACCGGGAAAGGTACTAAAGAATCACATAAGATCGGTGGTAGCATGCGAACGCTGCCGTCTTTCGGCCCCCGAGTATAATGCCATTATCCATCTTATCCTTACCCCTTATGCCACAAAATCGCGTAACGCATACATAAACGCATTTCCAGAAACAGTGCCTCTATTCTAGAGTTCAAGGATAGTGGTGATGACCAGCTCGGTTGTTAATTAAACCTATAAAAGTAGAAGCTAACTACAGAATATATGCTACAGCCATCACAAGAATAAAGAATTATTACAAACCTCAATATATCTGAAGCAACATAGCTACGGAGTTGTATTATGAAGTTATCACACAATGAAATGTTTCAATTAATGATGAACCCTTGAAGTTACACGGGTCTGTAACAAGTAATTAATATAAAGTGTCCTAGGGCTCTTTATAGGACAGGACAGTTTCTTTAAGTGCTTAAGAATCTCTTCTAATCAAAGTTATTTTGAAAGAAATTTATTGGTTACTTGATTAATTCGATGAAATCCGATAAGATTATCTTCACTGAGTCATTTATTTTATTTGTGTCTTTTATTTGTAAGTCATTTATTTGGATAACATATAGAAATAATTCGATTTTGAATAAAATTCAGAAATTTATTGATCTGTAAAAATTTACAACTAAACGAAAATTACTAGATTTTTTTTTTTACTTAACTGCTTTAAACTGTAATATACAAAAAAAAAAACTATAAAAAACAACAAAAAATCAATTCCAAATATTTTGACGCAGAATGTTGAATTATAAATTCATATAACTTGAAGAATTTAATTCCCAAAAAATAATCCTATTTTACTAAATCTCCTATTATAAATTCAAATCCTAACTAATGTCATCATATCATAATCATAATAATCATAATAAAACATCGAAAAGTTTGTTTGTTTGTCTATGTTTCACGACGCATCGAAGCGTTTAGACAGGAGGCTAGAGAGTGACATAGGCTACTTTTTACCATGTTGAAATATCTGATTCTCTTGGACAAATTTCGTTTGACTACGCGGGTAAAGCCGTGGGTGGAATGGTGGTCAATCAATCAACATATATGCCCAATATATGCTAAACGACTTCATATTTTTTCAGAGGGGCTACGTCATATCCTATATAGAAGTGAGTGCGACCACCGCGCGAGACGGAGACGTGGAATTTTCAGTAGTCCGCGGCAAAGCTGGGGAGAAAAACTTGGTCTTCCACTTGGCGTCGAACAAGACTGACTTTCTGACCTACTCATACCTGGCGTATGGTATACGGGAAGAGGACTACAAAAAGGTGAACCATGCTTCAATACCTTATTAGGTTTGTTTTTTAAATAGTCGTTATGTGTTTTTGCCACATTCGTTTTTTGTGTCATATCCTGCACGTTTGCATATGTAAGCTTAATCGGTTTGGATATCCTATTAATATTATGCGAAAGTTTGTATGGATGTATGGATGTTTGTTACTCTTTCACGTAAAAACTACTGAACCAATTGCCATGAAATTTGGTACGACATCTGGATAACTGGAATAACATATAGGCTTTTTATTCCGATATTCCTACGGGATACGGACTTACGCGGGTGAAACCGCGGGGCACAGCTAGTAAAATATATTTAATTCATGTTATTATTAGTTTTCTTAATATTATTCAGAAATATTTTTAAACTGTGAAAGATTTATTTGCAAAAAAAAAATTAATTATCATTGTCACGTTTATTAAAAGAACATAGCCATTATTTCGAATATTTACTTTTTAAATTTTGTACGAAATTATAAAATACGTTTTTGAGTTAAGCGCCATCTATTAACCAGCTACAGAATCATCACCAAGCAATCATTTCCTTCTACTTACTACTACTAGTACTTCATATAATAATATTGCTTAATAAATCTCATAGGTGGCGTTATAAAAAATTAACTATATTAATTGTTCTCATTTTATTTTCAGATGGCGAATATAATCACTCTTCCAATGAAAAATATAAGTAATCGACTTGAATCCAATTTATTCACGGGCTTATTGTTAATTTTAATAAGCATAAAATCTATCTTCTTATAAATGTACCAATGTACCTTATTTTTTTAAATTATTTGTTATTATTATTAAGATCAATTATTTTAAACGTAATATTTATTTAAATAAATAAAAGCATTTCAACCATTCAGCGTTTATTTGCCATACCATAATACAATAAAATATATAGACTACTCACTACAATGTACATGTTTCTTTAAATAAAGATATTATTATTATTAATTACCTATTACAAACTATTTGGATTATTTGATAACTTTAACAGCATTTAACATTAGACATATCGCAAATTAATTATAATAGTATTATTTGTAAATACATTTCATGTAATCGACACCCGAATTCTCCGCGCGGTTTCGTACAATGCGGTTTAATTCATACCACAGATACTACATATTATGTTATCTGTGACAATAGTATAGTTTTATACATAGTAACACACACAATAGTTTCTATATTTTATTAATCTGTGGCGCGGGTTTGAATTGAAATTTGAATTTTCGTTTTTCATATAATAAATAAAGCATAGTAAGCACAAAATAAAGCATTTTAATGCTTTGAAAACTAAAAATTGGAAACATTTTGAGCAAGTCAGCTATACTAAAATTAGCATCAGATTTTTTCATCTATCTTCATTAGATCTATCTACATTAAATTTATTTTACATATGATGTAATCACAATTCAAACAACAGACAAATGAAGTATCCTGCCAATAGCATCGATATATTTCCCCAACGGACCAGCACTAGTGCCATTAGTGATGGGACACTTATCGACACTGATGCAGGTCCCATTCCCGTCCCTAAACAGGCCGGGTGCGCACACGCAACCCGCGGCGCAGACTTTAGAGCAGATTGGCTCTGGATCATCGCAGGTTGGCTCGCATGCAGCCGTGCAGATGTCATATACTTCGTTCTGATTGAAACATTGCTCTGAAATTTTAATTATACTGCTAATAATTATTGTTTTCAAGTTTTTTAATTTAATCTAGGCAAATCTTATATATAAAATTCTCGTGTCACAATGTTAGTCTCTATACTCCTCCGAAACGGCTTGACCGATTCCTCTGAAATTTGGTAAGCATATTGGGTAGGTCTGAGAATCGGCTAACATCTATTTTTCATACCAATAAACGATAAGAGTAAGGCAGAACAGCGTTTGCCGGGTGCAGCTAGTCTTAATATATAAAAAACCAGTGTCATGAAGTATGTTCCCAATGAACTCTTCACCAACTTAACCGATTTTGATGAAATTTGGCATTTTATGTGTAAAACCAACTTAAAATATTGGATAGTTTTTATTTCGATTAATTATCCCAATAATTAATAATTAACAATAAATTTAGCCACAGCCACAGAGAAACCACTAGCACAGTTGCCAACTATGACATGAAAAAATATGTCCTGGCAAAGAGAAAAAAATATTTGAAAATACACTGTCAAATAGACCGCATGGACAATCATATATTTTAATAGCTAATACTCATTAGGAAAATGCTCTTACCGACAGTACAATTGTCCAGTTTGACACAGGAATTCGTAGCTTCATCCCTCACAAAGCCAGACTTACAGAAGCAGCCCACACTGCACCCGCAGTATTCTGGTGCTGGGCTGGCGCATGTGGCTTGGCAACCGCATGACAAAAACTCTTCGTTAGCCCCACAGGACGATTTGTTTCCTATGAATAGGTGTGATCAAGGGAATTAATACATTATATTGATTTCTCAAGTTGAAAATTACATTTTTAAATAAGTAGTAAGGGATTTTGTATGTGGTAGTCGAGCACGCTTCGGCAGGTATTGGGCCAGCTCGCACCGGGGAAGTACCACATCCCCACAGAAGATCGGCGTGAAATAGCATTCTGCTGTGTTTCGTTCGGTGAGTGGGGGAGCCGGAGGCCCATATCCTTTTCCTTCCCCTTCCCAGTCCTTTCCTTTAATCCTCTCGCCAATTCTGTCTTAATCTCTTCCCTATTAAAGTCGGCAATCCATTTGTAGAGGCATAAGGTCCATTGCAGACCTTCCATTCATCATTCATGCATTCCGTCCAAATGTTCATGGGCGGTGGTAGCGCTTACCATCAGGCGTCCCACCAGCTCCATTGCCGGCTGTGACATAAAAAAAAAAAATCACGAATCACATAGATTTTCCGATATTATTCTAGTTTAGATAAAATCTGGATACCCATTTGGAAACAGAAAAACACAAATGTTAGTAGGTTACATTAATTAAAATAGCTGAAGTCATTGTGATGCAATTCAACAGTGCTTTTCAAGCTTTTAGAGAAGAATGATGGTAATTTACAGCGATTCAAAAAACAAGAAGGTTAACAAGATGTTTTGTATGTATGTACACAACAAAACGAATGTTCAAATAGGAATGAATTATTAGAGCACTATAGATATTGGTAAATTTTTAATTATAACTTTTTAATGCATACGCTTAAAGATCAGAAAAGGTTACTGAATGACAAAATAGCTTAAACACGTGGTTACAGTAAAAAAGCCACAACGCGAAATTCGTGTTGTGGCTCGAATGAAAACGAACACAGCGCGTTATAGCAATGTTTCGACGACGCATTTTGATAATTTTTTTACCCTATGGTAAAAAAATGGACAATGAAATGAGGAAATTATCTACTTGAATCAATTTCAAACTGATCAAAGAATCAAATTGTTCGATAATGAAACTTTTAAGTTCCATGCTATTTTAAGTGAAGATAAATAATAATTTGTGTTGAAAATGAATAAGGGAAAACTCATAGTATTTTTCATAGTAACCTAACCTAACCTAACTTTGCAAGGACACGAGCGTGCAAAGCAACAAAAAGTTAGCTAGCGACTTGCAAAACACACTGTTTCCCATTATTTTATCCCAAGTTATATATACCATTGATACACTCATCAGCATTAACACAGGTTCCATTTCCATGTCTCAAGTAGCCAGCCTTGCAGAAGCAGCCCTCGACACAGTCGTCGAAACACGACACAGGGCCCTTGGGGTCCGTGCAGTTGAAGGGACAGGCTGAACCGCAGAGTAAATACTCTTCATTTTTGGGGCACTCATCTGTGATAAAAACAAATAAAAATAAATGGAATTTGATTAGAAACTATGAGGAATATCAAAAAACGCTGAATTCAGTTTTATTTCTTCGACAAACTGACTTTTGAATAAATTATATTCATTATTTATAGACTGGATACGGAGTCATTAATTTTATTAACATTCAGAATAACATTTTTATTTACTCTGTTAAAAATATTATCTAAAACATAAAATTCAATGGTGTGAAAGCATGATCTAGGTGGCCAGGGCACTGGAACATGTGCTATAATTGAATTCTGTTGATTTATACTTAATTTATAACTCGACTACTGTGTCCTGGAGCACCATGACAGCTGAATCTGTGTTATGAATATTATTAACCAGCTGTCCGCCTCGCGCTCCTCCTTCTGCCTTAATAAAAACGTTTAAAAAAATAAGCCGAATTGTTCGACCCGTCCTCGATTTTTTCACTTAGTGACAAATATTCCGATTCATTTTTATACATAACTTAAAAGAGATAAACCCTGCAATTAAATTACTTATTTAGTTAATAGGTTCACATACAAACTACAAAGGTGCTGTATATAACATACAATAATCTTAATATCTAGTAGCTGTAGAACCTCATTTCACCCTTCAATAATCATAGTATCGTAATAATTATCAAAGTTGATTAAACTGTTAACGAGTTGTTAATTAATATTTGTATTACATACCTACTGTTAGTAATCGAGTAGATTTTCATATGTTGCTCCTTTGCTTAGAATATTAAGGTCATTTATTTGTTGTTTGAGAAACAATCTAATATTATGAATGCGAAAGTTTGTAAGAATGTGTGTGTGTTTGTTGCTCTTTCACGCAAAAACTACTGAACCGATTGCAATGAAATTTGGTGCGTAGGTAGCTGGACAAATGGAATAACATATAGGCAACTTTTTATCCCGATATTCCTATGGGATATGGACTTTCGCTGGTGAAACCGCGGGGCGCAGTTAGTTAAATATATTTTTAAACGTAGTCAAATCACACCATAATTAAATAACAAATAATTTACAGTGCCAGTGGAATAAGTTTGTTTATACCATTATATAAAGATTGCATTATCTACTACCTATAGTTTTTGAGGTTTAAAATCATGTTGGGCATGATTTATTGTCAATGTCACCTAATGCAACGTTGTATTTATCGATTTAAGCACATCATATCACTGATAAGTTAAGTAAACTTATTTGTCTGTTTGTTTAAAATCGCAAGTATCAAATAGGCGATTTTTTTCTCACTATTCGATGTTCATGGGCGCTAGTGATCGCTTACCATCAGGGAACTAGCAGCTTATTTGCCCGCTTACGAAAAAAAAAAGAAAACACGTTCGGAAAGTTTTAACTCCAAGGATCTTAATCAGGACAATAGATAACTATAACATAAAACCTATCCTTACCTATCCTAGATGAGCGAAAACTTTGAATTTAATCCTTTTAAAGTGGTTCATAACCTCTGTCTATATATTCATAAAGTCTGAAAATTATGTTACATACGAACATACAGGTGAAGCTAATAAGAGCGTATTATATACTTACTAGCTGACCCGGCAAACGCTATCCTGCCTTACTCCTATCATTTGGGGGGATGAAAAATAGATGTTGGCCAATTCTCATAGATACCGGATAAGCACAAAAATTTCATCAAAATCGGTCAAGCCGTTTCGGAAGAGTATGGCAACGAAAACTGTGACACGAGAATTTTATATATTAGATATAAAAATGGTATTCACTATTAATGTTGCAGGTGCGAATTTGAAATGTATATCGACCATTGTAAATTGAATTTGACGCATTTTGAAATGGAATATGTGACAGCTATGATGTTTTGTTTGATAAATTATGCCTACTCTATTATGATAAGTAAGTTTTGTAGTATTTTCTTGTGCTTGATTTTACGCGAGTATTATACATTTAGAAATTAAAGACTTTTTAACGGATTCGTGCGTGGTCACGCTCGCTGTAAAGTGTTTGAAACGTCGGGTTAATAATATAATGAATAAATTGCGTTTAGAATCCGTTAAAAAGTTTTTTTTTAATGAATTGGGGCGTAGCTACAGCTATATCAGCTGTAGGGACGGATTATACGGGCCCCTGGCTTTCAGGCCGTTCCTTGAGCAATATTTCAGATACTTGTTTGGTTTCGGGGTCCCCACCACAAATTTTATTCAGGGCCCTCTACGCCACTGATAATGAAAAAATATATGCTTAAGACAAAAATTATATGTTTTATGGTATATACATATTTATGTAATAAAACATAAACGAGTAAATGAAGTAAGAGTTTAATAGTTAAATAGTTAACCAGTTTGTTTAACGGCCATCTTAGTTTACAAATTAAAATCAATTTATCGAACCTTCGATGCAACAGAACAACACGTCAAACATAAAAGTTGAGTAGATAATTGAGTTTAAATATCATAGCAATTGATGTTCCATATAACAGTTTTCTAATAAACACCTGTTTAGTCGAAATATAATTTAAAAAAAATAAACAAATAATTTTGATAGAGCAAGAGTGTCCATATAATGAGGTGTACAAATCATGTGCATTCACGGAAGAGTACACTTGCTGGGAAACTCGGGACATGGCCAAGCGTGTGCTGTCCTTACCGGAGCGATTGACACACTGCAAGTCTGGGTGTTACTGCAAGTGAGGCTTTAATTTTTAACCTATAGCTATTGAAATATAATTTATTCTATAGTATCGCTTGAGCGAGATGTCCGAATGAACAAGTTCTATTCGGAGACATTATTTTTTACCGACTTAAAAAAGGATGTTATCAATTCGAATATATTTTTTGTTTGTTACCGCATAGCTTCTTACTGGGTGAAACGACTTTTATTATTCTATTATTGTTTGAGATGCCCGCCATGTGGTCACATTTAATCTAGTTCTGACAATTTGATGGTTTAGTTTTATTAAAAATATTATTTTAATAACTTAATCTAATTGAATCAGAGGGCTGCTAGATAAAAGACTATGTTTGTACTTGACTATGAATTAGTCATGAAAAAACGCTTCTTATTACATAACGCTTTTACAATTATATATTAATGGTGTATGCCATATACTTTAGTACATAGACGATTTTTTTATGTGATAGAGCAGGCAAGCGAGCGGACGGGTCACCTGATGTGCTCCACGTCGCCCAGTTGCACCCACAATACCAGGGGTATGGTGTGTGTGACGGCTTTTAAGAAAGGAGTAAGCTCTTTAAAGTCTTCCTGATCGACCTAGGTTATAACGGGACAAGTTCTTACTACCAGAGCGAGCGGTTACCAAGCGTCACCTACCAAAAAAATTTTTTCATATATCACCCATTCGAACAGTGAAAGAGTTATTTCCTTACTATAAAAATGTATCGGATAATAAATGTTTTCAGAAAAGGTTATGTTCGGGCCTATCCTGGTAGCTCGTGCATCATGGCTATCACCTGCAGGGACCGGGAGTTACAGATAGTGATGAGTAAGCTACCAGATATGATCATTGATTTCTAATAAATCATCATCATCATGTTTAATAAATAGTTATTGATAAATATATTCGTGGCTTTTAAGAACTGTAGAAATACAGAGATATTAGTCGCGAATTCTTTCATTTATATATAATTTAAATGAAAACTGGTGTGATTCAATCAATACCATTTATCAATACCAATATTATATAAGATGAAACTTTTGGATTTTTGCATGTTTGTAACGTTTTCACGCAAAAACCACTGGAACGATTTCAACAATTCTTTCACTGTTAGAAAGCTGCAGTTTAACGTTACATAGTCTATGCACGTACCACGGTCAAAACCGGGGCGAAAAGCTAGTGAATAATATATCTAAAACACATCACTGAAGATAAAAACGCATATTATTTTTTGGAATTTCATGGAAGAGATTTGAAGTTTAAAATGTCATCCAACATTCTTAGGAAATCAATATTTACATACATATGTTTGTTTAATTAAATCCAAAGCATTTAAATTAAACAAATTCTTTTATCTCTCACTCAAATCGTATTACACACACAAAACTGCAACCTTACATGCATAGGACAGACTTATATAATACCAGTTGTAACCCGCGGCGTCACTCGCGTGGTACCCGGATAAAAGCCTACGTGCTAATCCAGACTATAATCTATCTCTGTACTAAATTTCATACCGGTACAATAAGTTGTTTTCACGAGAAAGAGTAACAAACATCCATCCAGGCTCACAAACTTTCGCGTATATAATACTTGCTGTGACCCGCGGTTTCACCCGTGTAAATCCGTATCCCATAGGAATATCGGGATAAAAAGTTGCCTATATGTTATTCCAGTTGTCCAGCTGTCTACGTACCAAATTACATTGCAATCAGTTCAGTAATTTTTGCGTGAAAGGGTAACAAACACACACATCCTTATATACTAATTTTAGCATTTATAATTTTAGTAGGATTAGAAGGACTCACCTTTAACAACATAAATTCCCCATACACCATAAACAATAACAGCTAAAGTATACGAAAATAATATACTCCTCAAGAGATTCATTATTACACGATATTACAACTTCTAAAGAATAGATCGAACTGACCTCAAACACAGCGTTCTTGTTTATTTGTCCAATTTATTTGACAAAAACCATAGCATCCTTGACTACAGAGCGTAGCAAGGGTATAGGCGGAGAGATTTCGCTTTTGCCCGACTGACCGAAGGAGGGTAATGTTTTACCAGCGATTGCATGTATGTGTGTGACTTTGTGTGTCCATTTCTTTATATAATGAATATTAGCGATATTGAAAATGGCTTCCACAATATGAATATAAAATGAGAGATTGTAAAAAGACCATTACATAAAAACTAATACATTGATAAAGAGGCAGACGGGTTTTTTGATATCGTAATTAATTAATTTTTAATAATAGATAAACAATTGGTTCATACAATAAAACAAAAGGATTAGTTTCCTACTTGATGTAGAGATGTGATTGTAATCTATACCAATACTATAAAGCTGAAGAGTTTGTTGGTTTGAATGCGCTAATTTCAGGAACTACTGGTCCATTTTGAAAAATTCTTTCAGTTTTAGATAGCCCTTTTATTGAGGAAGGCTTTAGTCTATTTATATACCACAAGCGAAGCCGAGGCGGACCGTTACTGGCAATATAATTTTTATAATCAATCGAGTACTTGATGCTGATGAAGATGAAGATATTGTGCTAGATTTCATATAGAAATTACTAATATTTCCTTTTATAAGATTACTAGCGATCCGCCCCATCGTTGCTCCTGGTACATATATAGCCTATAGCCCTCAAGGATCACGTCCATATCGAACGGTGAAAGAATTTTTAAAACCGGACGAATAGTTCCTAAAGTTACCGCGTTCAAACAAACAAATGCTTCAGCTTTTAAATATCAACAATAATTAATATGTATATACATTGTAAAAGTAGAAAAAACATTATATTAAATACTCCAGAATTGGTATCAAATCATCAGAGACTTGTCTAACTATTTAATTGTGATGCTATTAATCCGACCGTTAGTAAAAAAATTATCCCTCTATCGAAACTGAAGCCGCAAAAAGACGTTATATATCTATAGACATTGTATATAGATACAGCTAATTGCATAATATTATAATTTAATTATTTTCACACCATCCAATTACAACATAAAAAAGCGAAATAAAAATTACTTATATGAAATAAGTCTCTTAGACTATGTAGGTACTATCAAGATATAAACCAATTAGATTACAATTATGTTTTTATATCGAACTATTAGCAAATGCATTGAGGCCTAAGGTCTTTAGGTCAACGGTCGATCTAAGAAAGTACTTTTTTAACTGAGGAAGTTTGTGAACTAACGTGTGATGTTACTACGGAACGACTGTTACTGTGCTCTGTGAATTACTTTTACTGACAACATATTACGCTTTTGTTCCATAAAAGCTCTTTAGATATTGGCATTTCTTACTATTTATACCTACTTGCTGTAACCCGCGGTCACACTCGCGTGGTACCTGGGGAAAGGTTAGCCTATGTGGTAATCCAGACTATAATCTGTATCTGTATTAAATTGCAGATATGGTAAGCTGTTATTGCGTGAAAGATTTACCAACATCCATCCATACTTACAAAGTTTCGCGTTTATAATATAGGATGTTCAATACTAAATATGGTAATATTATGATATAGTTTTTATGTCTGGAGACAGTTGGGAGGACAGAGTAAAATATTTTTTTACAGCAATAAAATATTTGATGTTCTTTTTAAATGTTGCGGACGAAATATGTATCAGACATAGATATTTCTTTAATGTGTGCGTGCATCTGAATTCGCTTGATGGTAATCGAATACCACCGGTCATGTAAATTCGCAGAGCTAGTGCCTATGGAATTGTGTTGCCCGCTTCAAAGGGCAAGGGAAAAGAAAGGAATTGACTACAGGAAGGAATGGACTAACAAGGGTAATGAAAAGGAAAAGGGGTTTCGGTTTCTTCAATCACCGAACGAAACACAGAAGCATGTTTATGTTTCACGCCGATCTTTTGTGGGGGTGTGGTACCTTCCCCGGTGTGAGCTGGCCCAATTCGTGCCGATGCGTGCTCGATTCCCACATTCAAGTCAATACCTATAAATTGTTACAAAGTATCAGATTTAAACGCCTATATGATGATAGATGCTAGACTCTGTAGACAACAAACGAAGGTCGAGTTTTTTCTTATTTCCGTTTACTAATTTCCTGTTTAAAAACTAAATAAACGAGACCGACTGAAAAACCAGGCAATCGTTAGACTAATTTTAAGTCAAGACCGTGGAGTCGAAGTGAATAAAAAAATTAAAAAATATTTAAGTTTTTCTTTCAAAACTATATCCTATTCATGTCCATAATGAATTCCAAAATTTCAATTCATATTCAAGCAATTTCCTCATATTTTCATATAGCCGAAGGTACATCATTATCTAAAAATGTTATGTGAATTTTTATACGCTCCAAAAAGTTTTGATAAGCAATTTTTTGTATAATTTAAAAACTTCAAGCTTTCCCCCTCAAGTTTATAATAATAAAGATATAAATGGATGTACGTGATCGAACAGTGAATAGACATTTAATACTTATGGACCTTAAATCAACATATTTCGTATAGGGTAGTCGGCATCGTCGGAGGCAATGATTTATTTATAGCATACAACGGGCGTTTGCATTATCATGATTGGATGGGCGAGCAAACATACCTTGTTGTCCATTTATACTGTTAGAGCCAATTTCGCATTAACAAACTAAACAGACTGCATTGTAGTGTAAAAATGAACTCCTTGTTTTAAATTTATACCTTCGTAATTATTTCACGCTCATGTAATTAATTGATCTTAAGCGCCTGATATAAAATTATTACTTTTTTTATCGTCATCGTTCGATAACACATAGGCAAGTAGTCAAGTTATTTGAAGAGGAATATTAAAATGTTCTAATAGTTTTTTTTTATATATATATATTGAAAGTATAAGCATTGTACAAGGAACATATTATATAACCTTTTGCAGAAAAACATTTTCAGCAATGGTATTGAATAAAATGTAACGCCTGCGAAAATAGAAAAGCAAAATCCCTTTTAAACGTTGCGAAACACGGTCAATTAGGCGCTAACTTTATGTGTAAAGCTTTAACATTTTCACGAATGTCTAGGATTTTTTGAATAGAAAAACCTTTTTAAACATTCAGCGGGAGGGTTTGACCTACTTGAAATGGGCTGACAACAGCACGGATGCAATTCTCGTCCTTACGCTCTACTTAGCCTAAATAAGTCTTTGGCTAAGGCTACGAAATTTGCTTTATTTATTGCCATTATAAATATTATCTTGCCAACAGAGGACATCCTATTGTATGTAAACATGCACCATAACTTTAATAGACTAATAGAGTTTCAGATATATTTTGGCTAATTGCTAAACGTAAAATTGTAGCGACTATCAAAGACATAATATAAGCAATATAAATTTTAAAAAAGTACTTTAAACCTCACCCTTAATTTTATCTTCTTCAGTGTAAATTGAAACAACTTAAAAGTGAGTTAAAAATTAAATTACCATACCATAGAACTAAGAAGTTATAAAGAACAATTTTTTATGTATAATATTTATATATTACATCTCAATCTATATATTATAATGTAAAGCTGAAGAGCTTTTTAGGAATTATAGGTCTAATTTCAAAAGGTACATTATAACATTATATACGACGTGGATGAAACCGCGAGGAACAACTAGTGTTACAGATTTGATTCCGTTGCTTGCAAATCGTTTGTATTTTCTATTAAAAAAACTTATAAACTATTACTTTTTAAGAGACTAAATCGCTTATTTAGCAGCTACGCATTAAACTACTGCATTAAATTGTTCAGCTAACATCGCTTAAAGCAGAATATAATATTATTATTTTGTATTGTCCTGTTATGTTTAAATTATAATAGGTTTAATCATATCATCTAACAATATAGCAATGTAGTGATTTAATACATTATATTGTCATTTAGTTAACAAAGATAATGTTCAAAACTACTCTTCCGTTTGATTTTACGGAACTGGGTATTATACGTTCACGAATTAAAGACTTTTTAATGGATTTCAAATGCGATTTACATTTATTATGTATCCCGCCGTATCGACTCGGTTTTGAACCGATGTTTGAGAATGGAAAAAGATATTCCATATGATATTGAATATTTCTTTCATTACCCATAGTTCTGTGGTTTTTTAACTAATTGATTCGATTGAATTTCGTTTGCTTCTACCGTTTCACCCGTGGCTCCGCTGTCAAAGTTAAAGATAGACTGTTAAAGGTAGTCGAAGATAGTCTGCGGAGGTAGTTTAAGGGAGTCTGGGGAACCCGCCCATTCCCGCTCCAAAAAATACATATAAACCTTCCCCTTGAATCTTTCCACCTATTAACCCATGAAAATTCGTTGCGTAGTTTTAAAGATTTAAGCATACATAGGGACATAGGGCCAGATAGAGAAAGCGACTTCATCTTATACAGAATCTTAGTGTTATACTGTAACTGGTACAGATAAAAATGTCATCTCGAGTTGTACATTATTAAGTATTCAACAACGAAGCAGCGGCAGTGATACAATATGCGTGTTACAAACGAGTTAATTACAATAATACATAAATTATGTGGGAGGGATGATGCGGATATTGTTTGAATATCTTACAGCCAAAAGTTCAATAGTTAGAAATAGTCCATACTATATATATATATATATATATATATATATATATATATATATTGTGGGAGTCGAGCACGACGCTTCGGCACGAATTGGGCCAGCTCTCACCGGGGAAGTACCACACCCCCACAGAAAACCGGCGTGAAATAGTGGCATGCCACTGTGTTTCGTACGGTGAGTGGGGGAGCCGGAGGCCCGTTTCCTTTTCCTCACCCGTCCCAGTCCATTCTTTCCAGTCGTTAATCCATTCCTTTTCCCTTATCCCAAAAAAGCGCTCAGCGCATTCGCAGAGACCCTACCTTTGCGAATGTTCATGGGCGGTGGTGGGAAACAAAAAAGGTGGGTGGGAACCACCAGCTCAGTTGCCCGCTATGACATAAAAAAAAAATACTAAATGCCGTTATAACAACAGTATAAACAGCGTTTTGTTTCAATGTAAAACAGTGAGAATTACACTCAAAATATTTCATATAGTCGTGTACAAATTTTATGACAACACTGTCTTGGAAAGTTCAGAAACATCTTACCTAGCGAGAGCTAGACTTGTAGACTGCTGACAGAGACGTATCGCTTTCTGAAGGTAATATAAATACAATATTTCTGTCCCAAAACCAAGTTATCGCACTTTCAGATCGTATTACATTGTCAATTGAGGTGTAAGGCTTGAGAAAATGCGTTTATTTTATGTAATCTTTTATCTAATATTACAAAGTTCATATACATGTATTCTAGTATATATGTTTGTAACGTTTTCACACAAAAACTGCTGGACCGATTTCAATGTTCTTTCACTATTAGAAAACTGTAACTTCACTGAGTGACACAGGTTATATTTCGTTTTGTTTCTCGTCGGACCTGGTGGAGCTGGGACTTATTGACTGAAATGGCGTTGGGATGATATGAAATCATTTACGGTCGAAAGAAACCATTACAAGAGCTGTAAGAGTATCAGAAATGAGACTTATTGTTAACAGAAAATCTAAAAAACTCAATTCGGAAATGAAACGAATTAAGATCAGAAATAATAATCATTTTGTTTGTAAAAAAAGCGAGCAAATGACCTGTCAAGTGATGGTTCGATTACATGGTTAGGTAATTTACATCATATGTGGGGTTTCGTTATAATTGACAATTAATTTAAAACTTATATATTGATTAAAAAACGAAGTAACAATCTTATACTATATTACCGCTGCTTCGCATGCATTAAATTTATAGTAATTCCTGCCCCCTCCTCACATCTATTAAAAACCCCTATCAAAATCTGTTGAGTAATTTTCAATATCTAGGCATGCTTACACAAAATACGCGGAAAGCCACTTTTTTGTACGCGTCTTTATCACTTGCTATTACCACAGATAATATAATACTATACTAGTACTATCACTACGTGAAAAAGATCCGCGTCATCCTATAACCTAGGCATCTAGATCCAGGCACAGGAACAGATGGAGACCAATACTTCGTTATTATATCCGCTGCGCAAACAGTCTGCCTGATACAGATACGTACGGTAAATAGAATTTAGTTCCCATTCATTTTCGTATGCGAATCAAAAATTCCGTGTCTAGACTAGAATTTATAGGAACACTAAGAGGCTTCTAGAAATTTCTAGATTAGATTTTAATGTAATGAAATGCTACGGAAAGTCCATATCGTTGAGTGTGAAGTCCCGTGTCCCCTAGTGGGGTATGGGGCAGATGCCGTACATCTGTTTCACTGATCGATTTTCTTTACGGACAAGTAGGTGATCAGCCTTCTGTGTCCTGTCAGACCGAGACATTTTTTTTTGTGCGTCCCCACCGGGAATTGAACCCAGGACCCCTCGGTTCTACGCTTACGCGTTAACCACTGTACCAAGGAGGCGGTCAATGAGAAGCTTATTATATGGTAGAGTATAATGATGCGATGAATGCGTGACACTTTTCTAGTAACCATAGAAGTTTTACTTTTTTGATTAACTATTGTATTTTACCAACCCGCACTTGGTGCCAACCCGCACTTGGCCAGCGTGGTGGATTATGGCCTGAACCCTCATAGGAGGCCTGTGTCCCAGCAGTGGGAACATATATGGGCTGATGATGATGATGATGATGATGATTGTATTTTAATAATTCTTAAATGAATTGAATGATGAATGATGATGATGAATGTTCTAAAATCCACATATTAAACAATTATCGGTCGCAAGCTAAGATATCGTATCGAATCGTGGATAGCTTAAAGTTTAAATTGTTCTACATCTTTTAGACTCAAAATTGAGCACAAAGCACGAAATCAAGGTAGTGCTTTATAAAATTTCAATTTATTTCAGAACAATAGCCAGCCATTCAGATAAACTTATGAGAGATTCCTCAGGACAATAGAATCGGTTCCCATGGAAGCTCAGAGATATCCGAATTCCATTTTGCACGTCCTATTTGGCAAAACTTCGCTCGTAAACGCAACGTACACTGTACGAACGTATACCCTCTTGGGCCAAATAAAAATAGGAATATACAATAATCACGTAAAGTACGTTTTCGAATATAAAAAGTAAGGAAACACTATGTTTACTTAAGAAAGTTACTATTTTACTGGACAGATAATAAGGACTGCTTCTTATAATATAACGATGGTTTACAGAGTAAAGCTTTGTGGACTACGAAAAGAGTCATACAATTAAAATACATTTATAATAAATAAATAATAAATAAAAATCGTTCATTTAGCAAAAAATACATCTTCTTCTTTACGTCGAAATCCTCACTGCTGAGGGTCGTGATCATTGTGGAGCCGTGTTTTCCTGACTATTTCGCGC
>NC_052106.1:7784114-7813208 GCF_012273895.1 Zerene cesonia | reverse complement strand
GGTACTGAGTGACGCCGATGGTCAATCGGATCGCATGACATCGGCACATCTGTAGTTAAACTTAATTCCATAATGATTCTCATGGGATGTACTCATGGTGGGTTCCCACGTCCTTCCATGGCAGGATTTTAGAGGGGTATTTAATCCCTCAGGGTTACTGTAGCCCAGTTTATGGTCAGGTTAATTAAACCGCCGCCTGACGCTCGGCGTTGTTGATTTTATAGCTGGGTGGATGGTAACCAGCTAACCCTCCTCTTTTCTCATCCGGGCTTGGGACCGGCATAGGCAGAGTTAAAAATACATAAGATTCAAAATAATCAGACACGACGATCGTCTCAACTAGGAATAAACCTGTGCTAGAGACGACCGACGCCTTCCACTCTAGACCTTGCCATTAATGCTAAATTTAGACATAAACCATTTACATTATTTAAAAAATACGAAAAAAAATCAGAATCATTTATTATTTATCCTTATTTATTATAGACAATTTGTATGAACCGACTGATTCGACTATATATTAAGTTTTTGAATATATTTCAATAGACATTCAACACATTGCGTATTGGTATTATATTTACATAAAATAACATGATTGTCAGGTCGTAATGTTAAGCGATAATTAAGTCGTAATGATTTTTACAAATAAGGACAGGGACAAATACGTGCGGTATTTTCACCTTCACGACGATTGATTTTTACGCCATTATCAATATCAATTGTTTCATGCATACCGACTTTTTAGAGAGCAATACTTTGAGACCGGTTTTAAATTGAAATCCGGTACAAAATAATAATCAGTGGTCTTCCGAATAACGTCCAACTTAATCTATAATAATATTATAAAGCTGAAGAGTTTGTTTGAACGCAATAATCTTAGGAACTATTGGCTCGATTTGAAAAATTCTTTCAGTGTTAGATAGCTCATTTATTGTGGAAGGCTATAGACCTATATAAGTACAACGGGCGAAGCCGAGGCGGAATCTAGTATGAGAATAATATTATAATAATGAATATTAGACTGTAGACTTGAATTTTTTTTAATATGGTTAGAAAATTCATTTCACAACGTATTTAATCCGGAATTATAACCTTATATCTCAAGCTTTCAACTTGCTCTTTATGCAATGAATAAATTGCTTTATACATCCGTTACAACTCGTTCATATCGAATATAACATTGATTTCGTAATATGTAAAGGAAAGTTCACGTAATCTTTGTTCAATGCTTAATTCCTCTTATCAGAAGATTTATCAGGCGATTAGAGATGGTGTCGCAACATTAGATAACTTGTCTCCAATAATTTATAAGGCGAGGGTGATGGAATGTGGTAACACTGATCCAGACTTAGCCGCTGATTTAAGACCTCCAACATTTGAAAATGGTTTCGAGACCAGACGGGCATGGCCTCTAAATATTAGTATGTTAGTGGAGTCTCGTGTCCCATAGTGGGGTATGGGACACGTGTTATAAATCTGTTTCACTGTATGATTATCTTCATGGAGACGTAGGTGATCAGTCTTCTCTGTCCTGCCCGACCGGGACATTCTTTATTCTGTGAGTCTCCACTGGAAATCGAATCCAGGACGTCTCGGTGATGACCCAGCTTATAAATGTTAAACGAGTTAGAAATAAACGAATAACTGGCTCGCGCGTAAAATTTTAAAGCCATTTTATACTATCCTACTATCATTACTAATATCCTACTAATATTAGAAATGCGAAAGTTTTGTAAGGATGTGTGTGTGTTTGTTGCTCTTTCACGCAAAAACTACTGCACCGATTGCAATGAAAATTGGTACGTAGACAACTGGACAACTGGAATAACATATAGGCAAGGCTATATGTTATTCCAGTTGTCCTCCTGTCATAGGCAAGGCAAAGGCTTTTTATCCCGAAATTCCTACGGGATACGGACTTACGCGGGTGAAACCGCTGGGCGCAGCTAGTAGTTTCAAATAGTAACCAAATCATAAATCATAAGCGTAATTAAACACACCGCGTAATAGTAATAACTTCTTAAATCTGATGTATCGCCGGATGTGATCTGTCAAATTATATTAGGCAAGGGCGTTTGAGGCACGTGTGGCATTTAAATTTAATAATGTATAATTTATTTCATTGGTAATTAGTATGCTTGAAAAAGCTGTAATGTTTTGTAAGTTCTTGTGTTTGATTTTATTCGAGTATTATACATTCAGAAATCAAAAACTTTTTAACGGATTTTAAACGCGATTTATTCATTATATTTTTAACCCGACGTTTTGAACACTGAAATACAATGGATAAATCGCGTTTAAAATCCTTTAAAAAGTTTTTAATTTCTAAATGTTTTGCATATTTTCCATGTTTCCTTTCAATTAGAACTCGATGTATATTAATCATCACTTGATTCAAAAATCCACTACAAAATCACTAAAAATGATCTAGAATGGATCTAAAAACAAAAAGAGACAATCTAATATAATAATAATATGGTGTTTAAATTGTTTAGAACCTTAAGCAATGACCATAAAATATTTAGAAGCATTCCGTGCGTTAATTATAGTGACGTTTTACCAGACAGAGAATAATGTCGCTTTTTATCTTATATCTTATTTATCATTTGTAAGGAATTTAGGCCTTTAATTAGTTTTGATTTAATCATGTACAATTTGTATGAATATTTTAAAAATAATTTACCTATTTCTGAATTGGTTTGTTTGAATTTTTTTTTTTTTTTTTTTTTTATGTCACAGTCGGCAATGGAGCTGGTGGATCGCCTGATGGTAAGCGCTACCACCGCCCATGAACATTTATAGAGGCATAAGGTCCATTGCAAATCTTACGCCTCTACAAATGGATTGTCGACTTTTGGGAAGGGATTAAGGAAGGATTGGCGAGAGGAATAAAGGAAAGGACTGGGAAGGGTAAGGAAAAGGATATGGGCCTCCGGCTCCCCCACTCACCGAACGAAACACAGCAGAATGCTATTTCACGCCGGTCTTCTGTGGGGGTGTGGTACTTCCCCGGTGCGAGCTGGCCCAAATCGTGCCGAAGCGTGCTCGACTACCACATACATACTAAAGCCCAAACTACGATTATGTTTATTACATTCTCACTGAAATAGTATAACAGTTTTGATGAACCTTATTATGAGGAAATGAATGTAAAAGATGCGGAAGCGAAGACGGGTAGAAAGTTAGTAATTATAACACTGCCCAAATAGGAAGCATTTCAGGCGAAATGTGTACATTAAAATCACGTAATTTAAGTAAAATTCAAAACCAAATGTGCATAGTTATTTACTCTATCATATCTTATAAGTATGCAGATTTGGAGTCCTAAGCCGTTGCGTGCTTTTTCTAAGGCGACATATGTATAAGTTTTGGATTAGTCTCGTCTTAGAAAATACCTAAAGCGCGATGGCAATTTAATACTTTATGTATTTTTCAAATTATTTTGTTTCATAATAATAAAGATGAACTGTTGTAAAAAACATATCTCCCGTCCCAAGCATAATAGGTGGGACTCGTAAAAACTCCAAAGAAATATCTCGTAACAAGAAAAAGTTGCAAAGTAGTTTAGGAACCCTTCCTTTAATAAAGTTCTTTATCTCTCTTTAACTTAGCAACCGAATATAATATTCTTTAGAAATTTTCATATTATTTTACGAGTACCCGCGAGTATGTAAATTATTCTTTGAGATTTTTAAATTGCGGTAAAACAGACATAGGCCATTTAGATTTGTTGTCAGGAATATGGCCAAGTTCTGGTCAAACCAAGAAAATACACGAATCAATTTTGTTCTCAACCATACCTAAATCGATAATTTGTATGAGCCCCTCCCAAGGATCTACTCTTGGACCATCAAGTTATAAAAGTCGATACAATAAGAGCATTTACAATACCACAATATAATACATATGAATTGTAAGCATATATTATGCGTCGTGGTTAATGCTCCTATACACAATATAGAGGCGGGTGTATAAATGCATTATTAAGTTCCGTGTACACACGTGGTTACAATATCACGCTGGGTGTGGTACAAGTTAGGTGTTTTAGCGATTAATTGTAATATAAGTAATTATTAATGTATTAACGTAAAATTAAATTTGATGTTTATCGCAGCTCAGGATGTCTTCTACTAAACATAGGAATTGCTATAAGTGACTGTAAAACTTACTTTCTTTTAAGTAGATGCTTAATTATTGGCTTAAGTTTTTACTCATTAAATATGACTACTATATGACATTAAATGCAATATCACACCTACACTTATAATAGCGTACATATTATTAATTCTAATTATTTATATTGTTAACTACCCGCGGCTTCTCCCGCGTAGTCGCAGGAAAGATAGACCCGGGGTTTTCCTTGCATGTTCCCGTTCCCGTGGTATTTCCGGGATAAAAACTTTCCTATGTATGTCTCTGTATTAATTTTCAGCCAAATCGGTTATACATGACTATTATACACATTTATTTATATATGTTTATAGATTATTTCATTGCATAATATATCAAATTCGAAATTAGCTGTGTGTCTGTATGTCTGTCTCTTCATCACGCTCAACCACTGAACGTATTCGGATAAAAGTTATCAACTATCAAGATAGCTTGAGACCTAAGGAAGATGGACCTGCGGATCCTTTTGGCTCCGCGAATGCTAGTTTCTTCATGATATTGGGCACTCGCTACAGCTTGCTTCTCAAAAGTCCCAGTAACAGCATGACGGAAGGTGAAAATGCACTGAATTATCATATTATATCTATTGTACTGCAGTTTGAAACAAACGCTTCCGCCCGGTTGATATACTTGTATATAATTAATGTTATTGTAGCTAGGTGACGCCCGCGACTTCGCATCTATTTTGTTTGTTTGGTCTTCGGCGTAGCCCATGACCTGTGTTAAAGCTTATTAATCTATAAAACATGGTTCCAAAAAAAAAAACGGTCTAGTGCGAGTCAGACTTGAACCACTTGGGGTAATTGTTAAGTAAAAAATTTGGTCGCCCATCCCGTTTTTGACCGTGCCAACCATTGCTTACAAATTTTTCACTTTTGTTATTTTGTTAAAAAAAAATCTAAAATGTGCTATTAATTTATCCTTTTGCCATAACAAAAACTTTAAAATGACATTACCCGAATTGACATTTGATGATTCATTTTTTATTTAAATATATAAGATATAAATGAAAGGATAAATAGCGGCAGAGCCACGGAGTGTGGTGTAATAAATAGTTTAAAATTACAACGCGTGACTGAAACGAGTATTAAACATTCACAGGTGGTTAGATACGACTAGACCCAGGGCAGGACTTTGGGCATAGGAACCAGGGCTTCAACTGAGGCCTCACTCTTTTAGGGCCCTATCGTTAAGTCAGAAAAAATGTTTAGATTGATTATAATTAACTAATATATAAAAATCCAGTGTCATGATGTATATTTCCAACGAACTCTTCACCAAAGTAACCGATTTTGATGAAATTTGGCATTTTATGTGCAATTTGTTCCAACTTAAGATATAGGATTGTTTTTATTTCGATTAATTATCCCAATAATTTATAATCTAAATGTTCTTAATTATTACTTAGCCACAGCAACGCGTGGCCGTGTATGCTAGTTAACAAATACGTTAGAAAGTTTTCTTTCCTGCCATTGTTTATTTCCTAATTTAATATATTTTATAATATTAATGTAGGCACAATAATTTATCAATTTATCTGCGTATCACATCACCACTGTTCGAAACGGTGAAGGAAAACATCGTGATATATCTGGCATGTCCAAAAATCAAAAACATTGACGACATGTGACATCTGCCAATCCGCACTTGGGCAGCAATTTTGACCTGAACCCTAATAGAAAATCCATTTCTCAGCAGTGGGAACATACATAGGCTGATGGTAATGAGGTGCCATAATCAATTTGCTACATCCAGAATAAATAATGTATCACCATATTACTACTATGTACCTTTTTTCAGTTTACTAGATAGATCTAGACTCTGGAGCCCCGAAAGGCCGGCCCTGGCTACAGATGCACTGGATTCTATAGTATTCGTTTGACTTGTTAATTGACCAAAACAGATTCATATTTCAGTGTCAACTTCGCTTTTAAATTACATGGCTGACCAATTTTTTTACAGTTGCTTATAATGGTGGTACGGAACCCTTAGTGCTGTAGACTCGCACTTGACCTATTTTTTAGAGTGATTCTGGTACATCTTTATATAAAGCAAGTATAATTGAATATAATTGAATACATGCAATAATAATAATTACTCACTTCGAATAAACATAGTATGTGGAAGTGTTGAAATTAATTTCAATCGACTTCAAGGAAGGAAGAGGTTCAGAATTCGACTGTTTTGTGTTTGCTACTAAAATTTCCACTGGATGAACCTATTTTGATGATGGTCTTGTTGTCCCATTTGGGTCTAATTCTAACAATTGGAACGGCATTATTGTATATGAGTAATTGTTATTATCTATGTTAAAGCTTATGTAAATCCTACTAATATTTTAAATGCGAAAATTTTTAAGGATTTGTGTATGTTTCACTCTTTCTTCTCTTTCATGCAAAAACTACTAAACCATTTGCAATGAAATTTGGTACGTAGATAGCTGTACAACTGGAATAACACATAAACAACTTTTTATCCCGATATTCCTACGGGATACGGACTTACGCGGGTGAAACCGCGAGGCGCAGCTAGTATATTATAATAGCAAAATAATGAATATATAATGCCGATAGTGACAAAATTTAATCTTATTTCAACTAAACTTTAGAAAACGTCTTCAATATTCATTAACTTTTAATAGCATTATCGTAAGCCTCTCAAAATTTTCTCTTCACAATTCTTAATTGACTTTAAACCTTATCACTATGAGGTAAAGTTCAAAATTAAACAACTGGTAATAATGCCTCAGATAGCGTTAGACCAACTTTGTTACTGAACAATAACTAAGTTAGACTTACACTTCAATCTGTTTCTAGGCAATTGTTTTGAACCTAGACACTAGGTTTCTAATCAGGGATATGTCGGAGCACGATACAGCGGATTTCTATAATTAAAAGCTTTTATTTGTTGTAAAAGGGAAGTGCCGTGTCCCCTAGTAGGATATGGGGCAGATGATATACATCTGTTTCACTGATCGATTTTATTTACGGACAAGTAGGTAATTAGCCTTCTGTCCTAGTAGTAACTTGACCAGACTAGAGTATCTCTTGTATATAGTAACTAGACCGAGATATTTTTGTGTAGACCGGGAACCGAACTGAGGACCCCTCGGCTTAATCACTGTGCCAAGGAAGCTGCATTATTTCTTGAAGGAAAGTGGAAAGTCCAGATGGTTTAAAAATAATTAATGAAAGAAGAAAGAAAAGTAGAGATCGAAAATAAACAGGGAAAGAATATAAAATGAAAAGAAATGGTAAAATATTGAAACAATCCCATCATTAATATTATAATAAACAATGTTTTATGTATTTTTGAGACATACGAAGTTCCATTAAAATTACTAATAGTCATATATTAGTTCAAACTATTTCGTAGTGTGTGAAAGAACTACAAATAACATCACATATTTCTATGCCGATATAACATATATATAATAAAATTACATAATTAATCCTGATTGCAAAATAGATTTAATGAAGTGAAACTTCTTTAGAATCGTTGTGATTTCAAACCTGATGCAACGGAAAAAACGACAGGTAAGAGACACAAATACAAAAATGTGTAGAATGAAGCCGGCAAAGAATGAGACAGAAATATACATATTATTTTATATTCATCTTTTTTTTATAATAGATCAAGCAGACATTTGACCACAGGTCTACCTGATGGAAAGTAGAAGTGATCTAGGTGGTGACATGTCTGCTTGAGAGAAACCTATTCACTCATTCTTTTGTCGATTTACTAAAGTTTCACTTCTATCATGTGTGAATCGCACACACACCTTTTTTTTTTCGAAGTCGGTTAATATGAACTAAATATTTGTCATGTGGGTGGAAGCGCTTTTCCTTTAGTTTTAACTTTAATCGTTGTTTTGATAACATCGTAAATTTAAAATAGCTGGCCAAAGTGCCACAGGGAACATAAAAATCCGAAGAGGAGCTTTGATCTGACGTGATGGTGGCGATACGATATCGTTGAGGTAACGTATGTTTTAATAAATAGTTTGTTGGTAAGAAAAATAAAGCAGTTAAGTGCATCTAAGGTATCAGGGGCTATTTTATCATTAATATCTTTTAGTTTTATCATCCTTCCTACTAATGTGCGTTTGTTGCTCTTTCACGCAAAAACTACTAAACCGATTGCAATGAAATTTGGAACGTAGACAGCTGGACAACTGGAATAACATAAATAACATAAAGGCTTTTTATTCCGATATTCCTACTGGATACGGACTTACGCGGGTGAAACCGCGGGGCGCAGCTAGTATTTTTTATATATTTAGCATTATCATAACACAGTTTTATGGTTGGTTTTTCCAATATATGTATTGTACAAAACTATCTTCGATTTACCCGATGGTTAATAACGAATTATAATTATAATCCATATGAGTTAATATATGTTATAACTAGCTGCACCCCGCGGTTACAAAGTTTCGCATTTATAATATTAGTAGGATAGGATTCAAACCCGTTTTCCGTTACAAATCGTTTTTCCTAGTTAGAACTACATCGAAACGCCTTTGTTAATAACCACGGAAAACAATACATACACTTGACATCATAGTCATTACAACAAAAAAGTCTTCAACTAAATGGGACAACATGGGGAACTTGGTACAGTGGTTAACGCGTGAGCTTAGAACGGAGAGGTCCTGGGTTGGGTTCCCGGTGGGGACGCGAAAAAAATGTCTCGGTCTGGCAGAAGGCTGATCACCTACTTATCCATAAAGAAAATCTATCAGTGAAACAGATGTATATCATCTGCCCCATACCCCAGTAGGGGACTATACTATAAATACAAAAACGATCACGTCAATCGATCGAGGACGATTGAGACATCGAGTTACATAATAAACAAGCTGTTCGCCCCAACTTCACCCGTGGTACGTACCAATAGTACCTATACATCAGTATATTTGTAGCTGAGTTAAATTATTGAAATCGGTCCAGCCGTTCTCGCATGATGGCGTGACCAAGGTAATAAGTATACTTTTTTATATATTAAGATAGATATATGTAATTAAATTTAACAACCTACTTAGTTTTTGAGAACAAGCGATAAAACACAGCATCATCCGCATGAACCAATTTTCTCATCACATTCAATTTATTGATCAAAGTATGAAAATTTATGTTCACATGACAAAACGACATTTTATCGTTACATGTAAATATTCCGATATGTTTATTGTGGAATTTAATGTTTTCCGTATACATTTATACGACACGACATAACGACGACATCGCATGTCGAAACGTAATGGCTTACGTTTTGTTAGTTTGAGCTATAATATTCGTATAGTCTGTGGGTATTGTTTGATGGTTTCGATTGAGAAATACATTCTTCTCTAGCACAGATAATATAAAACTTTTCCAACCTCTAATGTGATTTATATGTTTTTTATCTGTGAATTTTAAATAGTCAATCAGATACATACATACTCTCTTTACGTCAATATTTTCTTAAATATTGGTACATAAACTAAGTAATTCCCTACTAATAAAAGTTACTCTGTTTGTCTATGTCTTCCTCATACCTAAACCACTGAACCGATATAGATGAAATTTGTTATGGAGCATGTTTGAAACTCGAGAAAGGATATAGGATAGTAAACCCGGTAATCTCACGGTAACGGAAACAAAGCTAAGAAAACTCCAAAACAATAAATATTCTTTTATATATAAGTTGAATTGAGACCCTCCTCCTTTTTTCAAGTCAGTTTAAAATAATAATAACTAGCCTCTCATGAATAAAAATGTAACTAATATTGTGTGACGCAAAACAATATAGTTTTCCACTCGTAAAACGAATTTAAAACCATTCGCCTATAATATTAATGTATTTCTTTATTTTTTACTTAAAAATTAAGATAAATAATAATAATAAGCTTTGACACTTGCGGTATGCAGTTTCATTACGTCAGATCCCGTTGCGTAAGACCGCTGCGTGTGGTATCGTAATCTTACTGATAACGAACCATTGTCTTCTGATAGCATCGTTGAATATGTCCTTTATAATCCTCTTTATTTTATACCGATCAAATTAGTATATCCGAATGTAAGATATCTTTTTGTATTGTTGAATGTTAAGATATCTTTACTAGCTTTGCGAACACCGCCTCCTTGGTACAGTGGTTAACGCGTGAGCGTAGAACCGAGGGGTCCTGGGTTCAATTCCCGGTGGGGACGCAAAAAAAAAAAAAAATGTCTCGGTCTGGCAGGACACAGAAGGCTGATCACCTACTTGTCCCAAAAGAAAATCGATCAGTGAAACGGATGTACATCATCTGCCCCATGCCCCAGTAGGGGACAAGGGACTTCATTTTTTTTTTTTTTTGCGAACACGGTTTCGCTTACTAAAATTTATCGAAACTACAGAGTTTCTTGCCGGCTCTTCTCTGCAGAAACTGCTTTCCGAATCGTTGGTATTAAAACTATAAGTAATGTAATTGAATAAATAAATGTTGGAGTGTGAGGTTGTATAGAATACTGAATATATTACAATACTAGACGCTCGTCTCGTCTCCGCCCGAATATCAAGATTCCTGTTTTATCCCAAGGGAGTATTTAATCGGAATAAAAAGTATGCCTGCACCCAAGTCAGTTCATACTCTGTATACCAGATTTCATCAAAATCCGTTGAGTAGTTTCAGCGTGATTGTCGGACAACCATCCAAATAAACAAATTCACATCTATAGTATTGGTGTAACTCTATAGCATAATGAACCCTTAATGAAAATCTGTTAATATGAAGGAACCCTAAAACGTAATTGCATTAACAAATTGTTTCGAAGGGGAGCGATAACCCACCTACGGAGCTAATAAATTAAAGCTTGTGATAAAACCGTGTTTTTTTTGTTAATGTTTCAAACAATAGAAAAACAAAAAAGACTTTCTATAGATAGAGGAAGGCGTATAAATAAAAGTGTGAAAAATGTGACGATTTTTGGGAATTGTTAACCGACTTCGACTAAAGGAATTTTGTAATTCGGTTGTATTTTTATTATTCTTATATTAGAAGTCTATCATCATACGAAATATGAGTATAATTTTTGAACCGACTTCCCCACTAATAAAATAAACGCATAATAACCTGTCTGTCTGTCTCTTCCTTTGAAACTCAAACTCAAATAAATTCATTCAATAAAACTTAAACTTTTGAATGGTCATAACGTATAGTATTATATTGTATGTGTTCATAACATAGTTTTCTATAATCCGTTAAAATCAAAATTTCAAAGAAAAAAATTCTGCATTCATAAAGCAATGATACGCGTCAAAATATACGATTCCAATTACGTAACCCTCGTCCACGTTAAAACATTATGTAAAAGTTATTAAATACGGAAAAACAACGGTCATAAATCATCGAAACGAGTAAATTACTTTTCTGTTTACAGACTGTGATCGGTAACCGCCATTTGCATTACATCGCGACAAGATGGCGCCGATTAAAAATCGCGGCAAATTTATTCTTATTTTAAATATGAGTTACATATTACGAATGTTATTGCTAACAATTAGTTATTGTATTGTTTCAGAAGCAGAGTAATTATTTATAATTATATTTGTAATGCGTAATTTATTTTCATTTATAAAAAACGAGAAGGCCTGAAAAGTAAATTAATTTAGCTTCCCAAAACGATGTTTTCTTAAAGCATTTTACACTCGAAGTATTTTAAAAAGAATGTTTAGTAATTTAATTAAGAAGCAACGATGACGCTCAAAGCAATAAAACTGAAGGAATTCTTTTGAACTACGTTTAAGAAACTTGCAAGCTAGTTGACTGCCGCGACGTCGCTTACGATAAATGATTAATTCTGGTACATAAGAGAATTGATTCTTTCAATGGTAGTTACTAGAGTCGCACATACCTAAGTGACAAAGGATTTTTATTATCAATTCAACGAAGACTACTAGTTTTATAAAACTGAAGAGTTTGTTTTTTAGTTTGTTTGTTAAGTTAAAGTGCTAAACTCAGAAGTAATCAAATATAAAAAAAATACATTCTTGTGTTGGTTCATTGAGAAAGACTATGGAAGCAGAGAAGCGATAAAAAATGACACAATAGAAAAACGAACGCTTCGCTAATGACTATGTTCTATAATAGTTTCTTCCTCAAATTAAATACGAGTAAAACCGTGGGGCACAGTCAGTATTATACAGGAGATGTAGAATTATGTCCTTGCTACAATCATATAGCAACACTGATACTATGATTCAAAACTTTAGCAATAAATCAATAACTACCCGTAACCGAAACACGCACCTGACGGCTTAAAACGAGAGGTGGCTGTGTTTTCCTTTAAATCATCTTATCGAGCGGATTCGGGTACGAATAGTTTATATATTTTCGATTATGGATTTTAATTTTCAGCTAAAATACTTCATGAATGCTCACACGTAATACGACAAGGAAATTTCGAATAGTGAAGTAGGTCTGTGATTTAATTAAATCAAAAGCAAGACGGATCCCGTCTTCGACATATGATAATATAAAATCTCTATACAAAATAAAAATGAAAAATAATGTCACTCTTATTTCAGAAAAATGCAACATTATGGTTCTAACATTGAATATCCAATGTATGTCTAAACGTGGATGTATGATTATTATCTTCCTGAGTACTCTACAACGGAATTTGGTTTTCTCCTGGATGTAAACTGCTTAAAAATAGGATGGTTAAATTCAGATTTTTTGAACCCAGCCCATTTTATACGGTTTAGAAAGAAATAAAAATATTTTTATATGATATTTTAGTCGCTCTTATGGCACAATTCGTAGTAGGGTATTTATTGATTACATAACCAATACATACGTGAGCTCCTGGGCTACACGCATATACCGGTTTCGTCTGTAATATTTGAAATGACATATTGATAACTTTGCATAGCATTACTATTTCGTGTATTCCGTTAAAATAAAACAAACACAAAACACGAAGACAGTGTGAAGTTGTGAAGCGAAAAGTCATGGTTTTGTGTAAAATATACGATAAAGAGATCAAATTGTAATTGCTGATTTATTAGAATTTATACACCCGTTTGGAAACTAGCAGTGATTCTTTTTACATTTGAATTTTGACCAAATAAAATTCAAAATCAAAAAAAATTCAAGATGGTATTTTACTATAACCAAAGCTTCTTGATTCCATCTTATCGCCTAGACATTAGGTATATTTTATTGTAAACATACAGACAGACAAGTATTAAACAGTTTTTTATATAAACATAGCGTACAATTCCCCACAGCATAGGGCATCAGTCAGCAATAATGAGTGACATTTTGACTTCTTTATGGGAAAGTAAACAACGACCTACCCTAAGGTAAACTCCATAAAACCGGCTAAGCGTGTGCCTGCATTTAATAGGAGAGTTCTGCATCACTTTTGCCGTTAATTTATTTCATTAGTTATTTATCACGTCAATATACAGACATAAAATCGAACATAAATCGCAATTATAAAGAGAAATGGAAGGAAGGAGTATAACTGATTGCGCCGCCTTATCACTTTTAAGTGATGTCTTCCAGGCAAACAGGACATAAGAAACTAATGCAAAAAAGAAATGTTATGTGGAATGACTATCTACTTCACTAGTTTTGGGAATATTTGGTTTGTTTTTTATATATTTAAAATTTCCTTGAACATGTAGTCAAAGGAATATTTATAAAGTTCCGGGGCTTTACCCTCAGAGTTCCCGTGTCCCTGGGATTGCCGAGACAAACACTATCCCATGACCCTTTGTTTTAAACGACGGGCAAATGAGTGGGGTTCGCAGGAGCGAGCGATCGCCACCGCCCAAGGTGTTGTGTCGTGTCCTTTCTCGGGTCTCAACAAAGCTTTGTACCAAATTTTATCCAAATCGATTTAGTTGTTTACGCGTAAAGAAGTGACAGACAGAGCTACTTTCGAATTTATAATATACTCGTTAGAATTGTATTTTAACAATTATAACGAAAGAATGCATCTAAACTAGAAAAGTTATTGAAAAGGTTTATACTATATAGGAAATAAATATAGGAAATAAATTTTAGGGACCTCTGAAATACGTTATATAAAGACGGAATGACTTTATTTTTACCTACTATCAATCTAAAGGATTCTGTAAGACTCTGGCTATATTTTTTTAATCCCCCAACCCAAGCAAATCCGGTTAGTGCGACTAGTATTACACAAAGTACCTTACTAAAATCGTTCACCCAAATTGCTTCGGATCGTCGACCGTAAATATTAACATACGTTATCGTTCGGTTTTTGTCAGGTCTTCTGATAACTTATCAGTGAAAGTGAACGAGGTGTGATGGCATCCTGTCAATGAGTGCTTAACCGAATATGCATATATTTTAGGTTTTTTTATAAATAATCACACTTCTCACTAACATTATAAGTGTTAAAGTTTTTTTGTTCGTTTGTTTGTTCGGCAATCACGTGGAAACTACTGTACTGTACGATAAAATTTGGTATACAAATTAGTTACGAGATGACTTGGGTGGTAGAATACTTTTTATTCCGATTAAATGCTCCCTTGGGATGAAACAGGAATCTTGATATCCGAGCGTAAAAGACGTGCTTAGATGATAGAATCAACTAAATTGTCTTACCTGAACTTATGTAGTGCATACGGATCGTAATTATTCAAACCTGAGCAGGATAATAAGAAAAACACATGAAAATTATTGTATTGTGACCGAACCTTGATAAGAGTACAAAGTTTTAATTAAATATATAAGTTGAAAATTGATGTAAATTCGTATCTAAAAGAAACAGTTACATGCAATACACATACAGGTGAAGCTAATAAGAGTGAGTTCAGAAGAGAATGTCTGTTAAGATATATAACTCTATAAATATTAAATTCTCAATGATTTTTTTTCATGTCGCGGTCGGTAAAGAAGCGTGAGCGCTACCACCGACCATGGACATTGTCGTAAGGCCCATATGTCTCTGCAAATTAAAAGGTGTGGGATAAAGAAATGATTGATAAGGGAAATAAGAGAAAGGACTGGGAAGGGTAAAGAAAAGGATACCGGCCTCCGATTCCCCCCCCCGCCCCCCCCCCCACCGATCGAAACACAATGCTACCAATTCGAAGTGACTTCGTTTTGTTCCATATAGTGATTCAGAAAAAGTATAAAACCTCAAACAAGTTAAAAATATCTCCCCTAATCCTTAAAAACATAAACAAATAAATAATCTAATAGTTTTAATGGGCCATAAAGCAGGAGTGTGAATGAATAGTGACACTGCTAACGCCGATGTGTCAGGTGTTGAAAGACACGGTATGAGTTTATGGCATCTCTGTGGGTGTTAAATATGATAAAAACTGACCTGAAACTATTAAATCTTGATATTTTCTGTTGACTTTACGTATAGTGCATTCGTGTATTGAGAGTTCCAGATGTATTTTTTTTTTGTATGTCTGAAGTTTTTTGGTGAAGCTTATCGTCGATTCTTTTTTGTTTCGAGTTGGTTTCTGTCACAATATATTGAATAGATTCCAGGAGATTTGATTATACTGAAAAAGCTGTTTTGATATACTTCGAATGTATTGATACTTTATTTTTTGTTTTATTTTTAATCAAATAAATCATATAATATAATGAATAAACATTCTTTCTTTCTTTATTTCTTTCAAAGTAAAGATTAGCTATACAATTAGTTGTTGTTTTTTTATATCGTCGATATAAGTAATGTTGAGTTTTTTTATTAGCTTTGATACCTGTAGCATAATGCTGTTGTGGATTTAGTTCGAAAAATTTCATTAAATGTAGTCACAAATTACGTGATATAAAATTGCATAAAGCCATTAATTTGATGACGGAATGTGATTTTAATAATTCGTTCCGTTTATGACCATATAAATAAAAGTTTTCTTGACTTAAATATTATTACATAAAAAGGTTATCAAGCCACATACAACGAAAAAAGAATTTTCACCTTCATCGAAAAAGCTTATCGATTCAAAAACGAGCACGTATTAATTGAAACTGTTTAATTAAAATGTTAATGGGCACATTCGATTAGTGACATAGCCGTTATCTAAACGACGTGGGGCACGCCATGGGGGCACCAACGTTCATTTATTACATTAAATTATAAATCAAAAAAGTGATACGATTGGGAAACGTGAATGGATGTCGTTGTCAAACGCAATAAATAGACGATTGTAGTGTCTATAGATAATAATTATTTGAGAATGTCGCCACTACTATACTGTGTGTTTGTCTCTTATTCGGTAATCGGGAACATTAAGAACTTTAATTTCTCATAGCGGGCAACAGAACAGGCGTTGCGCCTGATGGTATGGATATGCGTAGAGGTAGTGCCTGAGTGAATGCGCTGCTCGCTTTAAGGGACAAGGGATAAGGAAAATACGAATGGAAAGAAGTAATGAACTGGAAAGGTTGAGGAAGAATCGGGCTTCGCCTTCCCCACTCGCCACACGAAACACAGTTGTTTGCCTCTGTTTCACGCTGATTTTCTGTGGGGGGTGTGGTACTTCCCCGGCACGATCCGGCCCAATACGTAAGCGTGCTCGACTACCACATTAAGTAATTAACATATATACTATGCATTCATGCAGTAAAGGAAGGGATTCATAAAGATTTATAGTTTTAAATATAATGCAATATGAATAAAATATATTATGTCAGTGCCACAAAAGAAGACTGTTGTAATTCTATCTTATGTATAAAATTCTCGTGTCACAGTTTTCGTTGCCATACTCCTCCGAAACGGCTTGACCGATTTTGATGAAATTTTTTGTGCTTATCCGGTATCTATGAGAATCGGCCAGCATCTATTTTTCATATCCCTAAATGATAAGAGTAAGGCAGAACAGCGTTTGTCGGGTGCAGCTAGTATGTAGATAAATTTTCTTTTTGTATCCAGATTATATCTCAATAAGCATACATGCGAGTGAAGCTGCAGACTCAAAGCTAGTTACTATGCACTAGATAAAATGCAATGTTTTATTTACATAAGTACATTTTTTGTGAAAAAAGGCCTTTAAATTGACCTTAAGTTTGAGTTTATTTTTTTAAATATGACACGCAGTATTCATCTAATGGAGACTATTTGTATTTGACGAATAAACAGATAAATCAACTTATTTGCTAACGGTACATTCAAACTTGGGCGTGTATTTAGATAAAAGAGGCTAGAGCAAACGTATAGAGTTACGTTGGTATTGTGAGAGCCGTTTGATCGCGTGCGGCCAACCGGTGTACGCTAGTTTACTATTGTACAGACAGCAAAAAAAGGAACGAAAAATACGAAAAAGTGGTGTATACCTACGTGATAGATACATACGTCTGTTTATACTATTTACTCAAAAATTTATATACTCATGTACATGTTTATATAAAAGATACTTCATTTTTATATGAATGCACCCACACCGCAATGCATTTATATTTGTGTTAAGCTAATATCACTCATAGTTTCAATTATTTAAGGTCTGAAATATTTTACGTGGCGCCTGAAATAATCAAATAAATGAAATTACTTATTCATTTGTTGTTGTCGTCGCTTTAAGATTAATGAGATTTTTATAAATGCTCTCGTAATATGTTTAAATTAAAATTATACCCGATGATGATGTCCCGAAACCGGCCGCAGTTTTCTTTTTTTATTAAACAAACAAAACGTAGTAAATAAAACAATACAGAGTATAAATCACTATGAATAATATTAGTATTTTTAATAGTATTTGTGTGACTATAGAACTGTTAACTGCTCATTGATCATACATTAGATATAAATTACTATCCAATACATCAAAATACTAGAAAAATGCGTATTATGTACTAGCTGCGCCTCGCGGTATCACCCGCGTAAGTTTGTATCCCGTCTCAATATCGAGATAAAAAGTTGCCTGTCTGTTATTCATATTGTCCAGCTGTCTACTTACCAAATTTCATTGCAATCGGTTGAGTGGTTTTTGCTTGAAAGAGTAACAAATACACACACACTTCAGGATAGTAAGAAGTAGGATACAATTTAAGTATAATATTAAGTAAATGTTGTAGTGTCGATTGAAAAATAAAAATATTTTTTAACTCCTGTCAACTATTCTGCCAACCCTACCGAAAAGGGTTAAGCGATTTCGGAAGTGAGTTCCAATGATTTATAAAAGCCTGTCTCATTTGAATCTGAATGGTTAGTGTTGGATTACCTTCCCTCCCCTCCCCCCTACACCCCCGAATTATCGGTTTATACAAAGAATACAAAGTTATTGTTTTAACTGATTTATAGTATTTTATTGTAAAGGTTTTATATCGGCAGCATTGCAGGTTATGTGAAAAATGAAAATTTGTAAGGACAGCCGCGAAATTTATGTGATAATTTACGAGTTACGTAACAAAGACGGTCAAATGTTTAATATGTTAGTGCTGGGGATTTAAGATATAATGCATCATCATCAGCTCATATATTATGTTCCCACTGCTGGGACACTGGGGTGGGTTTAGGCCACCACGCTGGCCAAGTGCGGATTGGCAGACAGGTCTTGGAATTTTTGATTTTCCGACATGACGATTTCCTCACGATGTTTTTTTTCCTTCACCGTTTCGAGCAGTGGTGATGTTATCCACATGTGCAGATAAATTGAAAAATCAATTTATTTCTTGTACGCTCGCCCGGTCTCGAACCCTATCTTATCGATTTTGAAGTCCGATATCCTCTCCACTGAGCCACCAATAATCACCATCCAGAATATAATTAACACGCTTTTATTCGCTTCATCTGTATGTATCAAATCGACGCTTTAAGACTTGCATTTGACCCACTTTAAATGACACTTTAGACATTTGTAAGGACATAGAAATATGTTTTCAATTAACTGATATATACGAACTGTCTGATACGTTTACACTAACCATACAGAGTGCAGTAAAATCCTTAGTTAAACCCTAAGTTAAGGAAGAAAAGTAAAAGTATAATTGTGTAAATATCGCAAAATAACAGTCATAACTGTACAATTCGCAACACTGTCAGCTCAATTTAACCCACAATCAATCGGAGCGGGTCTAAGAGACCCTTTGCGAAACTGATAAAGTGAATCCTCGACATACCTAATAGAACTTCACATGCGAGAAAAAATACAAGGAAGTGTTCCTTTGATCGAGATAAAATCCATGCTTTGAGCCCTCTCCTAAACAATATCAGGATATTCACTTTGTTGTTCGTAACACAAATGTATATATGTATACATAACGCGCTTTATAGTAATTTCTTGATATTAAAGAAATACAACTAACACAAACAAACATTATAATTTAAAAATCACTAAACTACCCTACCTATCCTTGGATATACCCCACCTTCGAGTGGTATCCGTATCCTTATTAAAGAAATCTATATCAGTCTTTGCTGTTTATTGTTCAGGAACCTACATTTCTGAGCATTAGTTTAGTAATTTACGGTTTACATGCCTATAAAGAAAGGACGAGTTAACAAAAACTCACTGGGGGTAGCCGGACGCCCGTTTGCTTTTCCTCGCTCTTCCCAGTCTATTCCTTCTTTCCCGTCATCAGTCCTTACCTCATCTTTTTCCCTTTAAAAGCGGGCAGCGCATTCACAGAGGTACTAACTCTAATGTTCATGGGCGGTGGTGATCGCTTACCATCAGGCGAACCACCAGCTCAGTTGCCCGCTATGGCATAAAAAAGCTCAGTTTAGCTATAGTGACTTGTGTGTTTCACAACATTACCAATTCGAATAATCTTTAAATATTCGAATTTGTGTTTGAGCTATAATAATGGACCTCTTTAATACGTAAATTTGTTAATAAACCTTCAGAATAATTTCATAAACTGACGCGCTAGTGTGCTAACGTTTAATTAATATCAAACAAAACAAATTCAACAAAAGACCATTTAATTTCGTAAATAGATCGGGGTCCCATAGACCCTTGCGTCGTAAATGGGTTGAGGACTCATTGATTCGGCGTTCCAATAGTTTCTGATTTCAATGCTTACCGTTGACAGGTATTACTTGATTAAATGCTATGAGTTTGTACTATAACTTTCCACATGCGGCTTCGTTCGCTAAATGAAAATGATTCACATAATATATTAATCTATTTGCAAAAATCTTGTTTTCTTATCACGAAGTTACCTATATACTTTCCTAAGATTAAGTCGGTGTTTCAAGTTTTTTTTGTATGTCACAGTCGGCAATGGAGCTGGTGGGACGCCTGATGGTAACGCTACCACCGCCCATGAACATTTGGAGAGGCGTAAGGTCAATTAGTCAAACCTTTTGCTCTACAAATGGATTGGCGACTTTAATTGGGAAGGGATTGGGAAAGGATTGATCAGAGGAATAAAGGAAAGGACTGGGAAGGGTAAGGAAAAGGATATGGGCCTCCGGTTCCCCCACTCACCGTACGAAACACAATAGCAAGCTATTATTTCACGCCGGTTTTCTGTGGGGGTGTGGTACTTCCTCGGTGCGAGCTGGCCCAATTCGTGCCGAAGCGTGCTCGACTTCCACACTAAAATTAATACATTAAAACAGGCAAAAACAATTATGCTATAATATTTCCCGCCATTTTGTTATGTCTATTAAGACATAGATAAATAGACTAAAGTAATCTGTTTAAATCTTAATAAATCATAATCGAAGATAATCTTGATACATATTTTTCGTATGACAATGCAGATTTATCGATCATCCATAAAGTGCATGTTCATCATGAAACACGTGGAAGTGTTTTAGTGATTTTCTATCCTATCTGCTTGTGAAAATCCCATCAAAGCAGTTCGAACCATTGCGTATATTGTAAGAACAACTTCCATTTAATAGAGGTTAAGTGTTAGAACATTTGAAGTTAAATTATTTATACATTTTTCATTTGCACTACGGGTATACTTTTTTATTCAGTGCTTATATCCAAACATACAGACATGCCTCAGTAACACGTAGTGGTGTCGTGTCTTATAAATATATCAACTCCAATACAGGTGTATTCTACTTTGTTCCCACAAAGATTTCTTATTTATTTTACCTAATTAATATGAAAGCTTTTATAAATTTCTATTGGTGGTTATTTTGCAAAATATTTAAGAATTTTTAAACCAAACAAATCTGTTTTTATTTGGGTAATTTTCGTGCTGTTATCTCGTATCGCACAAAAATGTTATCACAAAAGCGAACTTCTTCTTCAATCAATGTGGTGGTAAATAAACAATAGTCAATATAGTGTATATTATAATACATTAAACAAATAAAAGACAACCGGTCCGCCCCGGTTTCGCCCTTGATATATATATAGCATATAGCACTCAAGGATCACGTACACAACCCATGGTGAAAGAATTTTTTAAATTATTCGTCAAGAAGTATACATTGGCTCTTGGAAAGACTACAAGGTAAATAAGTATGATCAAATTAGACAATAATGCACTAAACTAGCTGGGCCCGTGATTCGTTTCACACGTCCTGTGGTACTCGCTGAAAAACTAGCCTATGTTTTAATGGAAGACTCTAACTTGGATGGAATGTATGGATTGTTCCATCCAAGACGTTCCAATCAGCCATTTTACATGAAATAAGTGGAACACACAACACACTCCATCCATGCATATACACGATTATTTACCCTGTCAAAATTTCCCTTTTACAATTTTTATACAATAATAATGCATGAACTATGGGACATCTGCCAACAAGCCATTAGCCAGTGGTGGTTATGTGAACCATCACAAGAGGTCTGCGTCCCAGTGGGAACATGTATGGGCTGATGAAATTGAATATTTTACACAACCAGCCGGCTCCAAGTGGAACACACCAGCAGGAAGACAGTATTAATAACACGCTGAGTACTGACGTTGTCTGCAATAAGGGGATCTTTCATTTATCCAATATCGATGTAGACGTACATTTCGACTATTTACAAATACTTTATCCATTGAGGAATTTTATTTAATCACACTAATATTATAAATGTGAAAGTTTGTTTGTTTGGATGTTTGAACGTCAATGACGCTGAAACTACAAACGGATTTTTATAAAATTTGGTATACAGGCAGGGTATGAGCTGACTTAGATGATAGGATAATTTTCCCGATTAAATACTCCCTTGGGATAAAACAGGAATCTTGATATCCGGGCGGAGCCGGGACGAGCGTCTACTATATTGCGGATCAAAAACGGCTTTAACTAATGGACACAAATTATATGCTAAAAGAAGTGTGAGAGTATTGAATTAAATAATATAGCTTTCCCGCGGCTTCGCACGCGTTAAATTCGAAGTTTATAAGATGCTATTACATAAAAACCCTCTATCTATTAAAAAAGGCCCATCAAAATCAGTTGCGTAATTTTAAAGATTTAAACACACATAGGGACATGGAGACACATAATGAGCCTTAATAAATAAATAAATAAACTACCACGCAAAGAACAAACGGTATTGAAGTCTGGGATCCGAATATCTCAGACGACTGATGATATCTTCAACAAATATATTGAAAAATGACATTCCCAAACACAGGAGGTTCAAATCAACCTAAGTTTTGTTTTTTTTTTTATCTTTTGTTTTTAATTGCCTAGCTCGTAACTCGACAAATCCGTGGTTTTTCAAGCGATTGACTTGATTCTTTTTGTGTTTGATAGAAAACTGTAGTCATTTGGTCTTATTTTAGAATCTGGAGTGGTATCTTCCTTTCCAGAAACTACAGTGACTTTCTCTTCACCTATTTTCTATATATTTATAACAAAAGTTCTCTCAGCGCTCCCACAAACATTAATGATAGTAAATTACAATACGACATAGAAGACTGCATCAAATATCAACTAATTCATTATAATATAACAGATGCAATAATAATATTAAAATATCATGCTATTATGCCGTTCATCTTATTAACGACGTAATTAAAAGTAAGTCAGGCGCGTCAAAACGGTGCATTAGCTGGGGACGCCATATGCTTGTGTATGACACGCGCTCTGTAGTAATGGTGTTTTTAATAAATGTGGGTTATTGATTAACTGTCTCTATTTTTGTTTATATACTAGTTTTTGCTTCGGCTTCTGCTGCTTCTTAAAACTTCCCCCCTTTGTCTATGTTATGATACGTATAAACCTTCAGAATCAATCTATCTATAAGAAAACAGCATCAAAATCTATTGCGTTATTTTAAAAATCTAAGCATACATATATGTATGTGTAAATCAAGTAAATAAATATATTTTCACCGATCCTTAATATCTTAAATTCGTATTATACAAACAAAGATGAAGCTGATAAAAGCTTGTCAAAAATGCGAAATCTAATAAGTGGTACTTATACAATATTAACCATACCACACAATATTAATAATTTTGGCAACAGAACTTAGAGCTCAAAACTCCTATCGCCTAATTAGTTACTACCCTTACCGATTTAAAAAAATCTTTCGTTTTGCGTCTTTCATTCACGCGCAACGCAGCGAGTCCATAGTTTTTATACCTGGAGATAGATGGAAGGCTAGTGTATGACATAGTCTACTTTTTATCATTCTGTTTCTACTACTACTCGTCTACTTTTAACTAGTTCCATCTCATTGAAGTGCCCAAGCCCTAGCGGGCGCAGACGTGGCCAATTTTTTTTTTTTTTTATGTCATAGTCGGCACTGGAGCTGGTGGGTCGCCTGATGGTAAGCGCTACCACCGCCCATGAACATTTGGAGAGGCGTAAGGTCAATTACAGACCTTTCGCCTCTACAAATGGATTGCCGACTTTAATTGGGAAGGGATTAGGAAAGGATTGATGAGAGGAATAAAGGAAAGGACTGGGAAGGGTAAGAAAAAGGATATGGGCCTCCAGCTCCCCCACTTACCGTACGAAACACAATAGCAAGCTATTATTAATAGCACGTTTATCCATAAACAAACAATTACTACCCATACGACCGCGTGGAACCATAGACCATTGATCGATAATATATGTCAGTTTCTAGTGGCGCCATACTAGAAACTAGCCTCGAAGCGCGTCTCCGCCCGTTTCCGTCGAACCAGAAATATTGCATTTTTGCGTCGAGATTGACTTTAGAGAAACGTGGACGTGAATGAATATACCAGTTTTTATAGATATACCTAAATAAGACATCAGTGTTACATATAACGAGGTTATTAACATTGAATAATGGGTTAATGGATGCAGTTACTTAACTTTCGTTTGTAGACATAAACACACAAATATTATAAACTAGCTGCTGTTGTTTCACCCACGTAAGTCCGTATCCCTTAGGAATATCGGGATAAAAAGTTGACTATATGTTATTCCAGTTGTCCAGGTGTCTACGTACCAAATTTTATTGCAATCGGTTCAGTAGTTGTCGCGTGAAAGAGCAACAAATACACACACATCCTTACAAACTTTCGCATTTATAATATTAGTGGGATGGGATTAGCAGGATAGGATAGTAGGATGTGAAAGTTTGTTTGTCCGTCAATCACGCCGAAACTACTGAACGGATTTTGATGAAATTTGGTATATAGACTGACTGCTGACTTGGGTCGTAGGATACTTTTTATCCCGATTTAATGCTCCCATGGGATAAAAAGGGGTATATATAATAATTGTGCTCTACGAAAATGCTGATAGACGTACCTAGGCTGGAGAAAATACTCTAGATTCTAAATGGGGCTAATAACAAGAATTTGTTTGTGCGCGCTAATCTCAAAAACTACTGATTCAAATTTGGGAAATTCTTTCCGTGCTGAAGTCAATCGAAGAAGGTTATGGACTATAAAACATCACGCGACAAATAGGAGAGGAGAACCACTGAATAACTTATTAATGCAGCTATCAAATTCGAAATGAAACATCAAAATCGGTTCACTGAGTCAAAAGTTCAATTGAAGTAGCATAACAAAGCTAAAAATACAATCGAAATGACAACCCGCTCATTTTTTAAGCCGGTTGAAAATACGAGTGAAGCCGCAATAAAGCTAGTTCAAAGATAAACTACTATTCAACTTGCTATGGGAATTAAGTTTTAATTCTAGACCAAAGTGAGCATAGTATTTTCTCGTGTTTGATTTTACGCGAGTATCATACATTTAGACTTTAAAGACTTTTTAACGGATTTTACGGTCATGGGAGACACACAGTTTTCCCGTGACCACGCTCGCTGTAAAGTGTTCGAAACGTCGGGTTAAATAATGTAATTAATAAATTGCGTTTAAAATCCGTTAAGAAGTCTTTAATTTCTACAATGAGCATGTTTACCTTTATTATAAGAAAATAACTAAGGTACCTATATGTTTTTCAGCTATCAATTGACAATAGTTAGTGTATGTACATTTAACCTAGTTACCATCACTGCTTCGTTAAAAATATGATATACAGTTAAAATGTGACCTGATTACCGTAATCCCTGATTGACAGGCGCAAATTGAGTTCGCATAGCGTTACTTTGACTAATTTAAATAGATCGACGTCTTTACAAAACAGTGTGACGTAAATGGTTTTTAATAGAGTTATTGACAGATAATACAAGCAACAGATTACAAATATGTCATTACGTTTTGAAGTGAAACTTCTTTAGAATCGTTGTGATTTCAAACCTGATGCAACGGCAAAAAAGACAGGTAAGAGACACAAATATAACAATGTGTAGAATGAAGCCGGCAAAGAATGGGACGGAAATATACATACTGTTTTATATTTTACATATATTCATCTCATTCTTTTGTCGATTTACTGAAGTTTCACACACCTTTTTTTTTCTATGATATTTTTAAAGAGTCAAGATATGAGAAATTTTACTATTCTTTCAAAATTTCTCATTTATAAACCATTTTAGTGCTATAAAACTAAAAAATAGGGTCAAAATATTCCGAAGTTTGATATGATGCGAAATTTTATTGTAAGATTATTAATCACATTACGTACCTATGGTAATAGAATGCAATGCAACATTATTTCTGGAGATAAAAACTCCAACACATAATATTTCTAAGGATCCATATTCCTTGATAACACACCTGGTCGAGAAACAAGGGACGCCATGTTTTATTCATTAATTCATTCCCCGCATTCCTTATGCTTATCAATGCGTTCCAAGAATGTCGACATTTGTCCACGTATGTTGGGTGATGTCGAACACACGTCGATACTTACTCGATTATGTGATACTTAGAATACATTATGGTAAGGGTCGCGCATACTGAGTTGTCATTCTTGACGGTTTTTTTTTCTATGACTTCTAAATACGTCTATCAACTCTGAATGCGTTAATTGTTAGGGATATAATCCTTATTATAAACTAACTGTATATATATTATTATAAATACATTTTTTTATACTCTTTATGCTCTTCCCTACTCCTATCCTCTACTTTAACTTCTCTCAGTGCAACCGGTTGTCTGGAAGAAATCGCTATTTAGCGATAAGACCGCCATTTGTAATAATGTCACCTAGAATAAGTCTCAATTTGTAATTTTTCCAGAGCAATAAAGTATAAATAAATAACTGTTCGCCCCGGCTTCGCCCGTGGTATTATTATATTGCTCAATGAAATTGCAGCTTTCCAATGGTGAAAGAATTTTTGACATCGGTCCATCAGTTTTTGCGTAAAAATCGTTAGAAACATACGAAAATACAAAATCGGATATTTTTGTATGTTATGTTATGTGTTTATAATATTAGTGAGATTACAAAATATGTTTATTAGCCACTTCAAATGTTCCTGATTTTTTTAACTATTGTGATACAGATATAGCTTTTTTGTCATTTTAATAATGTTTCTTATGCTCTGTCTGTTTATTTTATCTTTGATATAGACGTTTATCCTTTCTTTGAAAGAATATTGTTTCAATGTGTCGCATTCCTTAGAATTGAAAAGACGGGTCAAGGGGAGCATACTAAGCACAATTGTTCAGAGGTCTTAAAATATGAAGGGAATTTTAAATTTTTACAGTAATACTAGGAATTCGTCCCGGCTCCGCCCGGATGTCAAGATTACATAGAGTTTTATCAAAACGGAGCATTTAATCGTGATAAATATCCAATCACCCAAGTCATCTCATACCCTGTCTTTATACAAAATTTCATTAAAATCCGTTCAGTAGTTTCGGAGTGATTGACGGACAAGCTTCAGACAAACAAACAATCCCGTTTATAATATTTGTGTGATAATAAATATCTAATAAACTCAATCCGAATCCTTGCAGTAAATATTTATAATCATACGTCTCTATTTAAATTGTGTTTTATTTATTAATCATCCAAGCAATAAAAAAAAATCTTCAATTCAACAAAATCCTAACAAAAGCGGCACAGTAGGTCACGTCCTTCACGGTGACAGATGTGTTCTATAAGGACAGAGCTTTAATATATTACGAAACGAAATTTGTCCCATAAATTGTGCCCTTCGCAGAGGTCTAAAATTTATTAAGCCTGTTGGATCAGTGGTTACATTTAGGACTAGCCGCTTTTCCCAGATTCACCTGTGTTAACCCGGGAAAAAAATAGTCTATAACTCTCAAACCACTACACCGATTTCGAGGAAATTTGTGGCAAAGATAATTGAAAAAAAAAACAGTTATTTACAGTATACAGTAACGGTAACGGGTAAAACCCTGGGTTTTTTTGTATTTGCCGGCGGAACCACGGTAAGCTAAACTATACGAATATTACAAAGCCGAAGAGTTTGTTTGTTTGTTTGAACGCCCTAATCTTAGGAACTATTGGTCCGATTTGAAAAATTCTTTCAGTGTCAGATAGCCCATTAACTGACGAAGCTATAGGCTATATATGTACCACGGGCGAAGCCGGGGCGGACCGCTAGTATAAAATATAGCCCAAAAAAAATTAAATTTTCATTCCCAAGATCTAGTTCGCAATTTAATTAGAATTTTATCATAACATTGCGCACAAACAGGACAATAGTGACAGCAATTAACAATGGCACCCTAAAAACAAACTGCACGAATAACGGTCGCGAACCACTTGATTGAAGATTATTTATCTTATTCTGATTTTACCGACTTGCCGAAGTGGCATTCGATTCTTTAGAAATAGCTTTTTTATATTTTGTATAGAATGTTCTGTTTATTGTCAGTTTTATAGATAAACTAGCTGCGCCCGCGTAAGTCCGTATCCCGTAGGAATATCAGGATAAAATTTGCCTATATGTTATTCCAGTTGTCCAGCTGTTTACATACCAAATTTCATTACAATCGGTTCAGTAGTAGTTGCGTGAAAGAGCAAAAAACACACATACATCCTTACAAACTTTCGCATTTATAATATTAGTAGGATTGTGTAATTAGAAATTTTGAGGATTGTGTAATTTTAAGGTAATAAGCTTAACTCATTACCTAAAAGCTACACGATTATTAGTTTAACAATAACAAATATCCAATAATATATACAAAATGTGTGTAAGTGTAGAAATAGCTTGTGACGTCACAGTTTTAATCTTGAGAAGAGTGAGGTTGTTTAATAAAAATCATTTGAAAATAAAAAATATGTTTGGACTTCCAATACCTAAAATACATGTTTTGATTTATTTACACATAAAAATTTTAATCTTCAATGGACGAATACATCCATTTATATTAGTAAAATTTTTGGAAGTCTCAACACAATTTTTTTTCATATTCCTCTCTCAATAATACTTTATTAATTATCAACCCCATTTTTGAAACAAAAAAAAACTACTACAAAAACAATAAACACCCCCACACACAGAATAACCCCATCCCATTCGCGTCACCATAGCCACCAATCGTGAGTGACAGACAAACAAACAAAACGCATATTGTCGACACGTGTTCGAGGGTGTGATAATTTTCCAATAACATTCTGCTGTTCAGATGATTGGCTTCATATAAGCTGTTGGGGATATCCTACTAATATTATAAACGTGAAAGTTTGTAAGTATGGATGTATGGATGTTTGTTACTCTTTCACGCAAAAACTA
>NC_052106.1:7734410-7783114 GCF_012273895.1 Zerene cesonia | reverse complement strand
GCAACTTTTTATCCCGATATTCCTACGGGATACGGACTTACGCGGGTGAAACCGCGGGGCGCAGCTAGTTTATAATAATTTTAAGAGTATCATCAAATACTTTTTATGTCACTTCGATTTAAATGATAGGTTTGCGATTACATTTTTAATTAAGGACCGTATAACGGATTTTAAACGCGAATATATAAAATTCTCGTGTCACAGTTTTCGTTGCTATACTCCTCCGAAACGGCTTGACCGATTTTGTTGAAATTTTTTGTGCTTATCCGGTATCTATGAGATACGGCCAACATCTATTTTTCATCTCCCTAAATGATCAGAGTAAGGCAGAACAGCGTTTGCCGGGTGCAGCTAGTTCATTATATTATTAAACCCGACGCTTCGAAGCGAAATTTATCGAAACGAAACGTTGGGTTATATAATGTAGTGAAAAATATTTCTAAATGCTTAATACTCGCGTAAATATAAATGAGAAAATTATAAGTTATTGATTTTTTCGAGAATACGCAATACATTTTCAAAAAAGGCAATTAAAATAGTAAGTAAAAATCTTTATGAGACACAAATAGCTAAATCTTAATTAAATAAATTTAAAAATTAAAAGAAAAATAGGAATTAAATAAATTATCTGATAAGGATTCAAAATAATGCTACACTACACTTTTTATGAAGCTGAATAATCTTAATATATATAAATTACGTGTCATATTGTTTGTCCGCGCTTTACTCCTAAACTACTCCAACGATTTTCAAAAAGTTTTCAAAGTTTGATCCAACTTAAAATGTATAAAATTTTGGATTATTTCAATTACTATAAATGACTACCCGGGCGGACCGGGGCGAGCAGCTAGTGCCACTAATATTATAAATGCGAAAGTTTGTAAGGATGTGTGTGTGTTGGTTGCTCTTTCACGCAACTAAACCGATTACTGAACCGATTGCAATGAAATTTGGTACGTAGACAGCTGGACAACTGGAATAACATATTGGCAACTTTATATCCCGATATTCCTACGGGATACGGACTTACGCGAGTGAAACCGCGGGGCGCAGCTAGTGCCTGTAAATTTACGCAGCAGGTCATTAGAATAAAGGTTATTTCTTTCTCCTTCTCTTTGTGTCTAACTGCAGAAAGAAATCTTGACGTCTATTTCTATTTTCACTTAAAACGTCATTTCCATATATAACCTAATAAACGATAATGGCTCGCGGCGCCATTGTGATGTATTTCGGTGCGCACGCGCATATCCGGTGACGCGGGGGTAAAAATAATTGTCATTAATGTAATTACTAGGGGAGAGACATTTCGAACGCAGCTTTGTTTTTTGGTTAAAGATAACCTTGTGTTTAACACATAAGTGAAAGTTAATAATAAATAAAATTAGTTCTAATTTTACATTTTTATCTATATTTCCTCCTCTTCTAAAATGTTTCTCTTATTATTTATATGGTAGTCTGGAAGAGATCGCTACCTAGCGATAAGACCGCCATTTGTACATATTCTCTCTTTTGTTTGTGTTTATCTATGTTATCCTGTAAAGTCTTGTATGCAATAAAGTGTTATCTATCTATCTGTCTATCTATATTTTAAAGGTTTAATGGGCTGACGTTTGAGCTGATATCCAAAATTGTTTATTAAATATTTGAAAAATCTCTTTGCTAGTACAAAAGTGCAGTTAGAAGCATTAGAAAGGAAGCAAGGGTAAGCGGTTAGTCAATACCAATATAATAAAGCGAAAAATTTCCTTAATAATATTATTTCCATAATAATAAAATTAATAAATAAATGAAGTAAAATTTTACCAAAAGACAACTACATCTTTAGTTACATGGTCTATATTATTTTTATCCCGGGCTACTCCGGGCGAACGTATCAAATATTATTTGCGTCGATTTGACCCATTTCAAGTATTGTTTTCGCGACAAGTAGCTAATATACGTCATCAAAGACAATCAACTTCAATACTAAAACTAACTGACCCGTGAACATAGTTCTGCCAGGATACCCTCATCACTTAAAGGTATAAAAATGTTTTACGATCTATCGATATAAAAATCTTCATTATAACAGACAAGCTGTTTTGAAGAGTTTGATATAATAAATCTCAATGTGCACAGTCTCATATGAAAGTAACACTCGAAAGTGTCGCTAAACAGTCTCCATTTACAGTGCACTTATTGTGGGAGTCGAGCACGCTTCGGCACGAATTGGGCCAGCTCACACCGGGGATGTACCACACCCCCACAGAAAACTGGCGTGAAATAGTGGCATGCCACTGTGTTTCGTACGATGAGTGGGGGAGCCGGAGGCCCGTTTCCTTTTCCTCACCCGTCGCAGTCCAGTCCTTCTTTCCTCGTCAATCCTTTCCTTTTCCTATACCCATTTTTAACAAAAAACTTCATCGCCTTCCATTAATAAAACTAGGGCTAAAGGATGAAAAGATTAATTTTAAACGACCATTAGCAATATACCGGCCGGCAATAGCTTTCAAATAATGAAATTATAATCCAATTCGAGCACCCAGTCGAGAGTTCTCAAGTAACAGAGTAAAAAAAAATACAAGTTGATAACCTCCTCCCTTTTTCAAATCGGTTGAATAAGCGACATTATCGCTAGATGTACATGAAAGATACGTATAAAAATTTAAAAAGATGTCTAAATCTTTGACGTGAAAATATAAACAGACTATCGAATTTTCCATATTACAAGTAGTCAAGATAACAAATAGTTAAAAATAGCATATCATTTGAAAGGCACGCGTCCGTATAATAATTTGACCCCCTAATTAGGGTCCTGTATCATTTATCACCATCACACCTGGGGTCCTTTATACCCAATAGGCGAATGCTATAATTAACTTAATGACGTAGAAAACGATTCGAGTATTTTCGTTTTCATTTTTAACCGATGTTTTTAAAAACGAGAGTTCTCAGTTTGAGTGTAGGTAATTTTTTATTTTTATAATCGATAACTGGAATTTCAACCGAATTTCGTGATTTTTACTGATTTCGATGCGAAATTGTTGTTATTTCGGCTCATTTTAGAATACGTCTGAATATAAATTGTGTGTTATATAAAAAAATTGTTAAAAAAATACAGTTTTTTTATCCCTTTTGTATCTTTTTTCACATGGTACTTATATTTAATCACCTGCTTATTAATTTTAGATGTGATTGTAACATTCTTATATATAAAAGACATTTCTTTATGAACTGCATTTTAAAAAAATCAAAAAGAAAGACAATTTTAACACCGTTATATTAATCTTGTCACTCTGTAGCAGACAAAGCTGGCAACACTTAAGCCGATGTCGAACGGATTCAAACAAATAAGGATACGGAGGATACGGAGGCCCGTTCCCTTTCCTTACCCTACCCAGTAATTTCCTTCATTCCTCTCATCAATCCTGTCTTTATCCCATACCATTTAAGTTAGCAAACCATCTGTAAACATCTGTAATTCTACGCCTCTGCAGATGTCTATGGACGGTGGTAGGGCTTGCCATACGCCAACCTACCAGCTCCGTTGCCCACGAAGGCATGAAACAAATATATAAACAATTAAATTAAATCCCGCACCAGATGGATTTTTTACACTAGCTGTGCTTCACAGTTTCTCCCGCGCTGATTTAAGGAAAAATAACTGGCACGTAACGGAATCTCTCAAATAGGATTTTTTCCCGTTATTATTGCAATAATTCTTATTGCTGCCACGTTCGTACAATTATAGTGTGATATTATACCTTTCAGGACCAAAAAGCATATTTTTTATAGAGAATATGATCCACTGCAGAAAAAAATGGTGATGCTTTCAGTATTGTTGTTAACAATGTAAAATACGAAATGTTCGCCCCGGCTTCGCCCGTCGTACATATATAGCCGCTGTCACTCAGAAAAGTTGCAGCTTTCTAAAGGTGAAAGAAATCGGTCAAGTAGTTTTTGAGTTTATCAAATAGAAACAAACAAATTAGATTCGTGTAGATAATATACGATGAAAACCCATGTTAAAATAATACAATGAGGACTTATAAACCATTCAGGGAAGACATGCCAGGTTGGTCCCAGGAACTACTGGAACGATTTCAATAAAAATTATTGTAATCTTTCCACTAGTTCCTAGGATAAGCGCGTTCAAACAAATTTCAGCTTTATATAAGGTATTATTATAGATTATTGCATTAGTCCTTGACATACAAAATGTAAAAATTAGCATATTCTTTACATACGTATTCTAAGTCTAAGCATCCACATGTATATTAACTACTAATATTATAAAGCTGAAGAGTTTGTTTGTTTGTTTGAACGCTCTAATCTCAGGAACTACTGGTAAAGGCTATTTATGTACCACGGGCGAAGCCGAGGTGGACCGATAGTTTTGCAATAAATTTGTTTTCGTATATTTAATTCATTTACACTTCAAATATTTCGGCGTCGGTATGACTTCGGCTTGAGAATTCAAAGATATACAGTTTCCAGAGGTCTATCAAAGCAGACGGAATAAACTTGTCAAATTGCAGCAGCTGCCATAACATTTATTTTGCGATATTCTTCTTTTGGTCTGCAGCTCTGTTTATAATTCATTCGAATTCAATTGCTAGCGGCAACTGAAGGAGAAGTGGAGGGAAATTTAATTTAATTTAAGTAAAACTCTGTACTAATAAACAATGAAATTTATTAATTCGTGTCCATACTTTTTAAGTATGCACGAATGTGAGATTTTTTTATTTTTAACACAAAAATTGGATCTACATTTGAATTATAAATAGATCCAGACATAATATATAAAATCATAAACTAGATGTAGGGCATACGTAAATAAGTGCAGGACAAACAATTAATTTGTAAATGGCTTACATGACAAAAAACTATGGTTAACGTATACTTTCTTACATTCGTTTGATGCTTACTTCTCAAAACCAATGAAAATATATTTTTAACTATTATATGTATGTACATTTCTAGTACATTACATTTTATTACATTACATTGATTCTAGTACATGTGTGTACAGACAGTTAATCAACGTGTTAAAATTCTATCTCAATCGTAACTTAAACTTAGTCTTAACTTAGAACTAAAATCAGTAATTAAGCGAAGGATCGACTGAGAGCATTGTCCAACCGGCATCGAAGGCACGTACTATTGTTACATAGTCTCTTCTCACTGATGCATAGCGTACAGTATATAAGAGAGCGGGCTAAAAAATAATGATTAAATGATTCTTTTTTTCGTTTTTGAAACGATTAAATATAACTTGGCTTTGTAGATGATTTTAAACGAGCGAGTACAGATTTTCTTGCTGGCTCTCTTCGGCTTCTCTGAAAATCTGCTTTCGTAATCGGTGGTCAAATTTAAATGGAGTATTTTGACGATTTAAAAGCGTTTTTGAAGAAAACTAGCTGAATCATACTATCTTTATCCTTTCTACTAATGTTATAAATGCCAAAGTTTGTAAGGATGTGTGCGTTTGTTGCTCTTTCACGTAAAAACTACTGAACCGATTGCAATGAAATTTGGTACGTAGACAGCTGGACAACTGGAATAACATATAGGCAACTTTTTATCCCGATATTCCTACGGGATACGGAATTACGCGGGCGAAACCGCGGAGCGCAGCTAGTGAATAATGATTCTGTTTGGGTGAGCTTTGGAATGCAACTATTTTATAGGTTATAATTATTTGGAATAAGATGTCTGACGCGTTTAGTAAACTTATTTACCACTTAAGAAAATGGTTTATAATATTTATTACAAAATAACTTCAAATTGTGTTAGTACAATGGAAAACAAGAAAATTAATAAAATAAATAAATTAAAATTAAAACAATATCGCAAATTTAGCATTCGATAGAGATTCGCAATCTCCCGGGTATCTTGCGAAATATTAAAAAAAATTACTAAATTACACTTCTAATATAAATAAATTAAAGTACCTCATAAATCGCTCCGCTGCCATAACATAAACGCACCGTTCTACGCAACAAAGGCCAAGCTTTTTAGCTGTGCTTTTGAACGCCACTTGACTGGCGGAGAACGCCTTTCTGAATAGCCGCACATTTGCACCCCGATGTATCGTTTGCCTTGAATGGTGCACTCTGAGTCCTTTGAGTTCAAGTGTGAATTTACATGTTTTTAAAAGCCAGGGATGTAGGATCCTGTACAGATGAAATGGAAAAAAGACAGGTCAATTTGCTATGAAGAAAAGAAACTTCCTACTAATATTATAAATGCGAAAGTATGTAAGGATGTGTGCGTTTGTTGCTCTTTCACGCAAAAACTACTGAACCGATTGCACTGAAATTTAGTACGTAGACAGCTGGACAACTGGAATAACATATAGGCTACTTTATATCCCGATATTCCTATGGGATACGGACTTACGAGGGCGAAACCGCGGGGCGCAGCTAGTGGTACTATAAGTCATTGCAAGTATTTGTAGTGAACAACGTAACAAGGTGTAATTCGACCTTCCACTTCTGATTTATTTAAAAGGTTTTATTTACCTCAATATACATAGCGTCGCTCTCATGGGTTTTCCTTTGGTTAGTTGGTTTCCAAAGTCAAGTAGCACCGAGGATGCAAATCTTAACTTTAAATTACTACTTCCTACTGATAATATTGAAAAAATGCTCACTCATACAAATACTAAATGATATGAACGATCAAATATTAACTACTGGTCCGTCTCGTCTTCGCCTATGGCATGTGTAATATAGGCTAGTCTACATATTTTAAAACTTAAGTATAATTATTTTTTAAATCGGTCCAGTGGTTCCTGAGATTAGCGCTAAAACAGACAAACTTATAGTATTACCAGCTGCGCTCCGCGGTTTCACCCTCGTAGGTCCGTATCCCGTAAGAATATCGTGAAAAAATTTCCTATATGTTATTCCAGTGGTCCAGCTGTCTACGAACCAAATTTTATTGCAATCGGTTCAGTAGCGTGAAAGAGTAACAAACACACACACATCCTTACAAACTGTCGCATTTATAATATTAAGTAGGATTATAAATTATTGGGATAATTAATCAAAACAAAAACTATCCCATATCATAAGTTGGACCAAACTACACATAAAATGCCCAATTTCATAAAAATCGGTTGAGTTGGTGAAGAGTTCATTGGGAACATATGTACATCATGACACTGGATTTTTATATATTAAGGTAGACGTATAGAGATTTAGCTATTTATCCAATGGAAATGAAAACGTACCGTCAAAATAATGAAACAGCTCGCAATATTCTCTAAGGTCTACAATAAGGACAGAATGTTTTTAAAATGCAAGTCGAAAGGAAAAATCAGATAACAAAGGTCGGATTCTTTGGAGGCTGTATAATTTCGACATTATCTGTTGATCTCGCCTCGTTGCTTTTATTAAAGAAAAAGAGGGTATTCCGTTGGAAAACACATGCTTTGAATTAATGTTGGTCCTGCGTTTGATGAGGTTTAATTAATTTGTGTTTGTTAAAGATTGATTGTTTATTTTGTGCATAAAATAAGTGTTAATTGTGATATTAAATCTAGTTTGACGTGACGGAAATTGTATTTTAATTTAGCGTTTGGGGTTCGATCACTGGTACTGGAACGTAAAGTCGATTTTAGGATCCCATGGTACAAGCATTTCGGCGAAATTGCTTAACACATTTCAATGTGATTTAACAGTTCAGTTCAAATTTAAAATTGGTAACAAAAAACATGTACCGCCTCGAAATTGTCAGGATTAGACCAAATTGAAACAACATCATGACAAGCTTCTAAATATAAAGAGAATCATCAAAATCGGTTCACTCAGTAAAAAGTTATGAGGTAACAAAAACAAAAAATACAGTAAAAAGACCTCGTCCTTTTTTAAAGTCGGTTACAAACCAATTCAAGTTTAAGTATCTTCCAAAATCTCACTCATACACATATTTCGCCAACAAGCCATAATTCTCCTCAAATAACTCTCGCATATTTATTTACTAGTGGCCATTCCCTACCGTCATTTAATTCCATTTTATTGCGTCTGAACCTAAAGCAATAAAGACCGAACACTTTAAAACCATCAAATAAAGATCTTTAAACACGTGGCCTCTGTAAAAACGCGCGAACTCTATCATATTAGGGATGCCTATTCCTATTATATATTTTTCATTTTGTTTAATTTCACGAAAAATCCGCATTATATAATTTGGAAAATTGGTAAGTATAAAATATTTTTAGGCTTAGTCTAAAAATATGTACTTATCAATTTATTTTAAACATGGAATATTAGTTATCGTACTAAGGTGTCGTAGCCTACGGAGGTAAATTTTAATACGTTACATAAAATTAATAAGTTTGGAATGACTTATATATAAGCTATGAATAATTATATTTTAGCAAACATAAAATTTACTGAACTATTAGGTGAAAGTTACGCGCCTAAACTTACACACAAATAACCTTTCAAATACCATTTAAATAATACATTGAATACTTAGCGAAAAACGTATTGTTTGGTTATGTTTAGTTTAACACAAACTATTGCCTTACTACAATCAAAACAAAGCTGTCTTCATGATATTTATAATTTACTATGCCATGTGGTCATTTTCGGTCACACAATAGAAGCCAACTTCATTCGCATCTTCCATCCCTGTTCCTCACACGGAACTTTATGCCAACCGTAAACCTTTCTTTCTCTCACACTCAGTCAGCGCTTACCTGCCGCAGGGATAGGTTGTGTCGCGCGTCCCCGCGTTCGCGTGATAACTTTCGTAAAAAAACTATAAAGTACTTTTTGTTGTTTTTGCGAAAGTGTAACAGTGACCGGTGGTTTCGTGTTGTGGGATTACAGTTGATCCGTGATAAGATTCTGTGCGTTCTGTGAATGTTGCAAAACATCTTAGTGCAGTGATTATTTGTCTAGCGGTTTTTGTTAAACGATAGGATTTTTTATCTTTTACGTGGCTGATTAGATTTGGATAAAAGCGATAATCAAGGTAAATTTTATTCACTATTAACAAAGAGTGAGTTTTTACAATACGATTATACTGCCAAGGTTGTGTTACGAATGGCATTTAATTTACACATTTGGTTAAATAAAACTATTTACCTACTTTGTTGGAGACGCTTACTTTTTCATTGTAAGCAATAACAATGTTAATTTGTATTTTTCAAGGTTTCTAGTCTTTGGACTCTGTTTAAAATAATATTTTTGTAAAAATTCTCTCTGTTTTGATAAATTAACACTTAGCTTACATAGTTATTTTCATTGAAATTAAAAATTATGTTATGTGTACGTACCAACTGGTTATTTTTAATTATAATATCAAAGTATTTATTGATAATTAAAAGACGTATTTCGTTTAGCACTTTTCGTTCTTTTTATTATAATTCCTATCATAATACTTGCTTTTTAATGTTCACAGTTACGTAAAAGTAATTAATGGCGATTTATGTTAGGAATAAATAAATAAACATTAAACAAGCCACTGTTTATAATTACTACATAGTCAAGAAAACGTTTTATTAAGTACGCGGGAAAGATAATATTGCAACAAAGTATAAGGCTATGGAGTCAGAAGTTTAGTTTATTATTTTAACAGGATAATATGTAATTAAAAAAACGAATGCTTAATTTGGCGCTTTTTATTGTATAGCATATCAATTAAGAAATTTGGTTTGTAGGTATAGATATTATATTTTAAGTAGTAATCGTTCTTTCGTTCCTTGGGAGGTAGGTAACAAGCGAAAACTGCTATACTAAAATGGCTGAAATTTTCTTACCCCATATAGATTCCTGATCTGACTCTTCTCACTTATAAGCTACCTAGGCTACCATTCTAGAAGCAGACAAATGAACAGGTCGAAAGTAGTAGGTCGTAACACAATGTTCAATTATGAATATCTCTTTGGGATACAGTTAAACTACGTAGGTAGGTGGCAATAGTTAGTAACTGTACATTTTCCACAAGTTCGCGTGGTTTTGGTTTAGTCTGTAGGTACTTTCTTATTATCTCAGTGACAGATCGGACGGAAACATGGCCGGCCGATGCGTGAAATTTTATTAACTCACGATGAGAACTTCGTTTTCCCTTTTTGAATACTGATAAATAAGCAAGCTAATATTAACATTAAGGTCATAATAATTTGTTATAGTAAATGTAGGAACTATTAAGTTTGTCTGTGGTATTGTAAAAGTTTTCCTAACGAATGTCATCAAGTCGTATAATTTATTATATGATCATATAAATTTTTTTCAAATACCCAATTGGATTAGTTTCAGAATTTTTTTTAAAACAACACAACCTATCTATTTTTTTAATACCTCAGTAATCTGTTTCTTTTTTAATTCTGACATGAATTAATGATTATTGCTTTTTATAATTTTTAATTGTTCAGTTGGCATTGGATAAAACAAGTTTAATAAAACTCCTAGATATAATGCATATTCATGGAGACAGCTGACGGAAGATTTTGTGTAGCACGTATGAATTAATTAAATATTATATTAATATATCAGATAACTCATCTTTGCATGCATTATCTTAAAGTTTTGCATAAGTTTCTCCTGGTTGTCTTATATGCTAATTACTTAGTGTAATTTAATTTTAGTGATTTGTGTTTTAATGTGAATGGAAAATTTATGAATGAACAAATTGTTAAAGACGAACAAATTGTTGAAGAGAAGAAATGCAGTGTATTTTTTAGTTTTATAGCATTGAAAAAGAACTCTCTTATTTCTCATCGATAAATTGCAATTGTGATATATGCTCTGGATTAAAATTATGCCTTAGTATAATCATAGTTATCATATAAACAAATAATTATTCAATGCTGCCTATATAAGGCACTGTATTTATGTCCTGTTTTTCTTAAATTACGGTATTAAATGAAATTTTGTATGATACACCGATGATATGTCACGTATCTTACATTTTCTGTTATTGTTTTTGAAGAAAGTTCTCAATTCTCTGGATATTTCTCTCAACTTCTTCTTTCTCATCAATTCTCTATAAATCTATGGGTTTTCAACCGATTGTCGTGATTATTCAAGTGTTTGATAGGAAATTGTCCTGATTCCTTCCCATTTCAGTATCAAGTGTCCTGCCCCCAGGAACGTGGGTATTTAACTTCACAACAAACAAACATAAACGTAACGTGAACACGTTTCGAGCAAAACAGCATTCTGGCGTTGGCAGGGACGCAACCTCTAAATAGCCAAAATTCTACAATATCTTTGTAGACTTGCAGTTTTTACGACCTTTTCCTTGTGTATTGGGTGGATTTTCATATAGTTAATATATCACCACAAGCAGTGGTGGCTCAGTGGTGAGAACCTCGGACTTCAAAATCGATAAGTCGGGGTTCGAGACCGGGCGAGCGTGCAGGAAATAAATTGATTTTTCAATTTATCTGCGCATGTGGATAACATCACCACTGCTTAGAAATTGTGAAGTTTTCATCGTGAATAAACCGACATTTCCAAGAATGAAATGTTCGACGACATGTGACATCTGCCAACCCGCACTTGGCCAGCGTGGTGGATTATGGCCTGAACCCTCATAGGAGGCCTGTGTCCCAGCAGTGGGAACATATATGGGCTGATGATGATGATCAATATATCACCTGTCTTTCTTTCTTAACGACTAAATCACTGAACCCATTTGGTTGAGATTTGGATTCTCATCTTGAATAGCCTCTGAAAATTAGGCCCTTACATAAACTAAATATTCGAGTAACGAGTATCAAATCAACAAACATACAATTAGCAGGATAAACAGTTCTCTATCATTACAGACTATGCTGTAATACACCTTTCTAGGTTGAAGGTTTACCTCTCACAACTGTCGGAATGTCGCAACTCAAATGACAGGTCGTAAAATATTTGTATGTTTGTTATATCTATACATATATAATAGTACAAGAGTTCTATTGTAAGTAGATACCTTTAGCTAACTATTGCCCGCGGCTACGCTTACCCGGATTGTATATTTATGAATTTACATATTAAAAATAAGTAGCCTAAGCTCACGGATTACGCCCATATCCAACGGTTAAAGATTTTTTGCAAAAAGGCCCAATTATGTGTAATAACAATTATTAACGCAACTGGGGCGAGTGGCTAGTTATTAAAAAATAACTAGAATTCATGCATAAGCAGCTTAATAAGGTTTTCCAAGTACATTTAACTTTAGTACAAAAATAATTGAATAAATAAATGAGATAAACGCATGAGGCCATCAAGATTAAACTAATACACGTAAGTAATCAAATACAACATGGAAAAACAAAAATGTATGAGTTATTTACATTTAATATACATGATACTTAATCTAATAAAACATGGACTCTTTATGTTATAAAATAGTTTATTTTTCTGGCGAAACCTACCTATATAAAATCTTATACTGAAAGGTTTTATAAGCATCTATCTATACTAATATTATAAATCTGAAGAGTTTATTTGTTTTTTTGAACGCACTAATCTCAGGAACTACTGGTCCGATTTGAAAAATTCTTTCACTATTAGATAGCCCATTTATTAAGGAAGGCTATATAAATATGTACTACGAGCGAAGCCGGGGCGGACCTGTAATAATAACTGGTTTGTTTCACCAGTGAATGTGTGAACTCTAAAACAATATTAAAACGAATAGCGATTAACAATGTTTCGAATAACCTAGACGTGAAGCAAGAGGTCTACAACAGTAAGAACATACTAATGTACCCATTCAAACCGCACTGTGGTAGCAATAGAGACTTGCTATCAATTTACCAATCTCCTGTTTTAGTTGTAAAGGTTTGATCACGTGGGTTTGACTTGCGTTTGTCGTAAGTCGCATGTATTTTAAATGATGTTGGTTATATATGCGAAATTTTGTAGATGTCTGGATGGAGTAAAACAGGTTCATTTACCGATTTCGTGCTTAGCTATAACAGTTGGGTAACGTGGGAACGCTCTAACGGTTTGTATTTGTAAGTCGCATACACTATAAAGACTTTAAGTGTTACATACATTTATGGATGGATGATATGAGTAGAAGCTGTGTGTTAATATAATAATTTTCTGTTTTGATTATGCTGTTTCCTATAAAGCTGAATGGATGGAATTCGCCTCTAATTACTGTTTCAAGCAATCAGTTTTGTTCAGATGGAATTTGGTACAAAGAAATTATACTATAGACTAGAATACATTTAGACTTCTTATGAAACAAGATTGAAGCCTGACGTATTTAAGTTGTAAATATTGGACATTGAACACTTAAATGAGCATATTAATACTTTGCTGATATATAAATTTATAAGCAGTGGTGGCCCAGTGGTGAGAACCTCGGACTTCAAAATCGATAAGATTGGGTTCGAGAACGGGCGAGCGTGCAGGAAATTAATTGATTTTCAATTTATCTGCACATGTCAATAACATCACCATTGCTCGAAACGGTGAAGGGTTTTCCTTCACCGTTTCGTGGAACCCGGCATGTCCATGTGAAAGTTCGACGACATGAGACATCTGCCAACCCGCACTTGGCCAGCGTGGTGGATTATGGCCCAAACCCTCATAGGAGGCCTGTGTCCCAGCAGTGGGAAGATATATGGGCTGATGATGATGATGAATATAAGTTTGAACTTTAATTCAGTAGAAAACAACCGATTGCTAGTGTTTATGAGCGGCGGTGATAACTAAACATCAGGAGCCCACATGTTCCTTTGTAAAAAAAAAATTGCATCATCTCTAGAGGATTTTAAGGGAACATTGTCATTTTAAACAAAAAGGCATAACAGTTGGACCTTTAAGTCTATTGACGCGCTGTCGCAATAACATTGTAGACACCGCTTTACTTACAGAATCTTACTAAGTTGCTTTCCGAGAAGCCTCCTTCAATTCACATCTATATCGGTTTACTTTAACGAGATTCCTGGAGTTTTTGTTAATTACTGTGGATTAGACGCAATTGAAATTGTATTGAAAATTGTAATGAGTGACATGCTCAAATTCAATTTTGTTAATAGGAGAACATTTTAAGTGTTTTAGAATTTGTAAAGTAAAATATATTAAATTTAATATCCTCGGGATTACAATTAACGTGTATGTAGTAACTTCAAATACAGTTTTATAGAGAACGTTACCCATAATCCTCTTGTATTGAATGGGAAAATTAAATTAAATTACGAATTAAAGTTTTTGTATACAGTGCATAGGTATATATATATATATGTGTGAGGTAAGTATATTTTAGATATATTTCAGTATTTTGATGAATCTTCAAATCTATTTGTTTACGTTAAAACTATCTTATTTTATAGAAATTCAAATGACACCATCTTTATCATTTGACAGCCCTACCCTAACTTTATCAGTCTTCCAATCAATTAAAGCAAATCCCTAAATACGGTAACAAATTCGACTATAACGGGTACAAATAGAGGCTTTTCACCATTTATATCTCATTCGATAACTGATTGTCGTGGTGGATGCGTCCGCAGAGCTGTATGCGCGTGTAGGCGATTAGTCGACAGATTTCACCGAATTGTAAGAAGGGCTGCCAAAAATGGAAAAAGAAAATGTTGCCCACGTAAGTGTTATGTTTAAATAGTATTGGATTAGTAAGAACATGAGGTTATATGAAATATACTGTTCTAAAATATAAAATCGAATACATAAGAGTATACAGGGTTAGCTACTACGAATTAATGGTAATAAAGTAATTTAGTTAGAACTAATAATAGAACTTTCTTGTTTGTAATGACTTAAATGGAATAACAAAAAATCTATGTGGTCCCAGCGGGATTTGTCCAAGCGTAACTATAGAATTTGATAAACTAGACTTACTCGACTATCAATAAATACAAATAACTACTCTTTTAGATCAAAACCTTTCTAAATGAAATGGTACATTTTAAAAAAAAAACTTTAGCAACCCTATTAACAGCGGAATTTAATTTGGAACTACATCTAAAGCTGCAGTTTATTGTCAAACGGTTTAGGATAATGTATTGACAACTTTATTGTTAGAACGTTAAAATAAACTTTTAACTAGCTTATAATCATACTGAAATTATAACTGCGTTTCACTTTGTGTCTCTAATAATTTTGCAACTGTTCCAAACGTTCATTATTATTCATTAACGAGATAATCCTATCCTACTAATATTATAAATGCAAGTTTGTAACGATGTGTGTGTGTTTGTTGCTCTTTCACGCAAAAGAAGAACCGATTGCAATTAAATTTGGTACGTAAATAGCTGGACAACTGGAATAACATATAGGCAACTTTTTATGCCGATATTCCTACGGGATACGGAGTTACGCGGGTGAAACCGCGCAGCTAGTATGTATATACATACATATCCAGTTAATGATATTTTTAAATTTTCCCGTATTATGATTCGTTTTAATAATGGGAAGTCCAAGATATTACTTCTAAGAAGCTACCTTTATTTGAAGGTTGTTTCCTCCTTTGCATTCGGTAAAGCCTCTACCTGCTTTTTAAATACTCAAAACTGTAGTAACTGGAAACAATATTTCTATTGAGTTATCAATGAGTGATGATTAAATTCGTTTGTCTTAATCATTCTTTCATTTAGTCTAGTTTTCGCGAATCAATTAACTATGTTAATAATGTTACACAGATATTTATAATGATGCTTGTTGGTATGTAAATTAAATGTATAATTTTATTAGAGTTATAACAGTTGTATATTACCAAAGTTTTTATAAACCTTGAATCTGGTACATATTGGATAACTCAAAACAATGAGACATATATAAACGAACGAAATAAATTCAAATTTGCATTTAATTTATTTTTTAACATACGTATAACCTAACATTTGATATGCAATTGATAATTATCGGTCTAGATAAGAATTTTATACGTGTCTATTCCTAGAACGACATTGGCGTAATGACACACGCACACACAGATAGCGTGTGCGTGTGTGTGAATTCCATTTTGTTTCCGTATCTTTGTTCAAGTGTGTTTATATTTTATTAATTCATGCTTTTACTTGTAGTGAACTTTAAATAGATGCAACAGTGTGTGTAATGACGTTTGTGGTTGAGGAATAAATGGTTAGTGTACATACATACATACATGTGATATATTGATTGCGTCATGAAGGTAAACTGTTGATGGTTCTTATAAAACAATTTATCCGTAAAATTACTGGGTAAAATGAAATGAGTTATCTATACTACTATATTAACAGACAAAACTGAAGAGTTTATATGATGACTTGAACCTCGTCAGAAATGTAGTTTGATACTTTAGAAAGGACATAGGATGAAGGGCATAGTTTTCGGACTATCTAATTTTTCTTTGACAACGCGGGCGAAGCCACGGGCGGAAACAACAACGGCGTGAGCTATGTCTTCTATGTTAGGCGATAACCTGTGTTATATAAGACATTCATCCTATATATCATATCATTTCATATACAATATCAATCACTCTATATATTACTAGCTGCACCCCGCGGTTTCACCCGCGCTAGTCTGTATTCCGTAGGAATATCGGGATAAAAAGTTGTCTAGGTGTTATTACAGTTGTCCAACTATGTATGTATCAATAGTATTTGTGTGAAAGAGTAACAAACATACATACACATACACAATATACATCCATCCTCACAAACATTCGCATTTATAATATTAAGTAGATTAGTTAGGTAAATGACCCAGGCGGAGCCGGGGCATGCAGCTAGTATATAAATATAATGGGAAAATAGTTAGTGACCATAATGTCTATACCCTATAGCAATTGAATTCCCAGACGTGATGGAATCGTTCACACAAATTGTAAAGCGAATAAAGCCTTATTTAAGGCTTTATTTTAACTAAAACCGGTTAGAACGGAAGATGCAAAAACAAGTTGGTGTGGTGACCATCATTTTTGACCATCTTATTATTTGATGATACTCAATTTTATTTACATTAATATAAATACATGATATTAAAAAACAATATTTCGATATGATTTTTTAACATTTGAAAAATATGAAGAACTAAAAAATACCGAGGCGGGATTCGATCCTGCGTCTTTCAGGCGAAAGACACGCGTTGGAATTATGATTGATTTATGTCGCCAAATAAATGTTTTTTCTTTCTTTCCATTTATATTAATGTTTTATATTTTTCAAACACTGTTTCGATAGTTAACACTATTAGCTTATTTATAACAGAGTTATAAATAAGCTAATAGATGGAAAAGCAAAAAAAATAGGCATACTGATATCTTTTTTGCGTATTTCAATTGATCCACATTTCGTTGTTATTAAAAACAAAACAATACTAATATCTAAACAAAGAATACTCTAATAATAACAAAAAAATATGTAAAAATTGAACAAAGAACCAAGCTACGAGCTCTATTGTACTTCAAAACCGTATATAATAGACGCTTTAGGCGAGTGCATCGTCTTTGATATCCCCTTTTTAATCAGATATGACAAGTCGACAAGTCGTTAAGTACCCTCAAAATAACAATGATCTTCTGAATTATGTTTTGTATCTACAAAATTATATAATATGTCTATAGGATAATTTTCTTATTTAGGAATTAAAATATTTAAAATTTATGGATGACTCTCTTGCAAGTAGAAAAGTAAGTAAGTTCACTTATTAATTCCAAAATGTACAATAATAAAAAAAATAAAAAAATAGTTTACTGCAGTAGTTAGTAATAATACATTTATTCTATTTTAAATAATCTTCTCACAAAACGTGAACCATACGATTTTTTCAATTACCTTCATTTTATGTTTATAAAACTAACAAATTCAGCCGAAATATCCCCAAAATTTGCCATACACGGCCTCCCTCGCGATCACCTTCGCCGAGCAAGTTTATTTTGGCCCGATAATTATAAATTTATTTGGCTAGCTCGAACTTCGCGCTAGAATCGCTTAAAGAGGCTTAGAATGATCTTGTACAATTTTTATTGCGCCTCTCGAACAATTTATCCGACTGATGTTATAAACGCAAAAGTTTGGATCTGGATGGATGAATGTTTGTTATGTCACGCGAAAACAGCTTATCGTATCTGTGTGAAATTTGGTAGATAGGTTATAGTCTGGATTAGGACAGGTTTTTTGCCCGGGTACCGCGCGAGTGATATCGCGGATTACAGCTAGTCCTACTAATATTATAAATGCGAAAGTTTGTAAGGATGTGTCACACACACTTTGTTGCTCTTTCACGCAAAGACTACTGAACCGATTGCAATGAAATTTGGTATGTAGACAGCTGGACGACTGGAATAACATATAGGCAACTGTTTATCCCGATATTCCTACGGGATAAGGACTTACGCGGGTGAAACCACGGGGCGCAGCTAGTGTTGTATAAAGGTGACTTTCCCGCGGGACCGTATTTGTGAAAACGTTTTATTTGTGAAATATTTTGAAAGTTTAAATAAGCGGTTTTTTGCTTTTTTTCTTCTTAGGGTAAATAACTGAAATGTATAAATTCGTCAGTTTCAAATTGTTTTGTATCATGTAGGTAATAAAACATAAGGACACACACAATCTAATCATAAAAAATACACATACCTTACAAAATAATTCTTCTAATGTAACTACGCTAAGCCTTTATAATAATACTAGCCTTCTGGCCGTGGCTTCGCCTGCTAAGACAAAGTAAAATTCAACGGGAATCAGATGCTTCACCGCTATAAAAAGTATAATTTATCTAGAGACAAAAACCGTATCACGAAAATCGCTCCGTTGCAACGTGTAATACAGTCAAACAAATTTTTCGCATTAATAATAAATAGGATAATTAACTATTATGTACAGGAAATAAGCTTTTTAAATTGTTCGCAACGTGTGTGATAGCTGGATGTCCTAGCAATTGACCCATTTTGTGACGATGTTATTGTAGTAACATTATAGGACGGTTACGTCGTGGGAGACTAGTTTTCTAGTTATTAAAGTGCATTTATTTTTAACTAGACGCTCGCCCCGGCTCCGCCCGGATAACGTGAAAGTTTGTAAGTAAAGATGGATGAATATGGTTTGTTACTCGCATGAAAATAGCTTAAGGTACTGCATAAAATTTTGTACACAGATAGATTATAGACTGGATTAGTGCATAGGCATTTTACTAGTGACGCCGCGGGTTACATCTAGTTATTTATAATTTTGGGTTAAGCTCCGTAGGATTATTTTTAGAAATAATCCTACAGAGCTATAAGTTACTTAGGTCTATAAGATAAAAGAACATCATATTTATTTTGATGTGATTGAATGCAAGTATAGTTAAGATTATAAAATTAGGAAGAAACACTAAATATCGTCATAGGCCCAAAACAAGCTTATAATCAGAATGTTCTCAAGGTGAATATCTGCATCATCAATCTATAACTTAAATGTCAAAGTTATTTGTTCCGGGCTGGCTCGAAATGTGTATTAATCTCAATACTAGCCGCTCGTCCCAGCTTCAGTTGGAATCTCGCGATAAAAACGACATATAATATAATCTATGACAGTCGCAGACGCATACCGCTTCCTTGGTAAAGTTGATTACATGTTGGTATAGAATCGAGAGGTCCTGGGTTCGATTCCCGGTTGGGATTCACAAAAAAATGTCTCCATCTGACAAGGCACTAACGACTGATCCTGGAACATAAAGAAAATCGATCAGAGAAAATTTATCTTTATAAAAGTTTTAAAAATATGTCTTGACGCTATTTAATGGAATAAAAATTGTTCTGAGCAAGTTATATTAATAATAATATCGTGTCGTAAGTATATAAGTACAATAAAAAATCATGTTGAAAGACCTTTTAACTTAAGAGGTAAATCACACTCAAACGAAATAATATTAAACGGTACACTCAAAACTCAGGATTTAACTGTGAGATGTTTTTAAACAGCCATTCATATGGCCAAGTGTCGCAAACAACGTTAATGTATTATGTATAAAGCCTTACGTCAAAGCGACGCTTGCGCATATCAAGTTGTGAAAAAAGTTTGCGGTTTTTTCTAAGTTCAATAACATGACCTTGGTCGAGATGAATTACCTGAGTATCTTTGAGATCTTTTAACAATATCTTTTATATTAATTTGATGAAAATGTTATAACATTTTTTTTACATATGTTTATGTATAACGTACGTATGTATAAGTATAGATGCGACAGTTGTGCTTTAGTTCAGAACGACTACACCGTCTTTGACTAGAATCTTTCATTTGTAATTGCCTTAATTTTAAGATAATATTTAAATCATTAATTTATGCGTAAATTACGTACAAATGAGAACATGTAATTCATATCATTGCTTGGCAAAAATAATATATATGATACCTACAAGCGATAAGCCTTAAAGGCGAGTCCCGAGCTACTAAAAACATGGCGACTGACTTATGTAGCTCGGGCTCCTTCCTCTTGCTTCTCACCCCTTGCGCCTCACCTATTGAACTGTCTTAACGCCTCTTCCACACTACTGTATGGATTATTAGACTGTAGTATAATCTGGCTGGTTTAGATTGTCATTATAAAGAGTTTTATTCAATGACAAAATAGAATAAAAAAAATAAAAAAATTATAATGACTTAAACATAAGGTTATCGTGACGGTAAATCAACATTGTCCAAAAGAAGAAAGCGCTTTATTCTCACTTTGTGGCGTGATTTGTAAATTTCAGCAGTTATTTATAGTCGTTTTAATTACAATGTAATCACTAATTACATATTTTTGTAATAACTTCGCGTGCGCTTTCTACAGTTTCGAGTGATGGAGATTAAGAGAAAGGATTTCAATCGACCGTTTTGATATTTTAATTATTATATTAATGTTAACTTTTCTTAAATAAAGAGTAATTATACTATACACAAAAACTGTTATAAATTGTATTTCTTACATCAATTGATATAAAAATAAGACTAACAAAACTAGACATCATATTTAAGTATCGTTTTATGATTCCTCGTCCTGAATAACCTATATAAAGTGATGCATCACATACAGTGATTTACTGAAACGTACATTTATATTTGATTCGACATTGCTATCATTTATCACAAGCGAGACACATTCCTCAGACGATTCCATCGTATTTTATTCATTTGTTTCAATGGTTGCAAGACGCCACCCGCGGTTTATTTTGGTCGCATTTCGAGTTATTTCTGTTATCTCCCCTGGTTATTGTTTCGAGTTAGCTGTTTTGTTATAAATATTGATTGACAGACCGACAGTTTCTGTTCAAATGTATGTAATGGCGACCCTCTTGCTGGTTTTGACATTTTTGTTAATTTTTGTGGACATAAATCATGAATGATGAGTTACCTATACGTATATTTTAGAAGTGCAAAGTTAGGTTTTTCATACGTTTGATTAATTATAAATAGTTTCAACTTTAACAGATGTTGAAATGTTTGTTGCAACTTTCAGGCTTAAAAAAACACAATGAAATGGAGTACTCCCGTTTTTTTGTGAAAGTCGGTTAGAAGATTGCAAAAAGGAAGAGTTCTTGAACCAATTGAATACTGCCGAATCATGAACTTTAAAATAATGCAATAAACTAGATTGCTTTCAAAGCGAAAGTTACAATTAACCAGTTTCATTTGTAATATTTTGGGTTAATATCACCGCAAGCTCATACTTTCATACAGAATTACACAACCCATTCTGCTTATTTTTATATTCACAATTTGGTTAATAAATAACTAGCTACCCGCCCGCGGCTTTGTCCGCGTAGTCAAAATAAAACAAAGACAGATCCGTTATTTTCTCTGCAAAGAACGAGTTTTCGTTAGATTTCCAAGCTAAAAACTAGGTCCGCAAGGAAGATCGCTCATTAATCTGAAAAAGAGATTAGCAAACGATAGGATATAAGCTTAAATTCTTGTAAAGTAATTTGAATGGTATTCTCATTATAACGAAAACTAAGAAATTGATTTATTTGTGATAGGTCCCATGTGCCTTTGTGAGATATTATAGTGATAGTAGATTCTTCTAGACAGAAATTTAAATAGCCAATCTTCTATTCTCTTCTAGATTTAGAACTTTTTTAATATCCACCGGTTCAAACCCGGAATAACTGGATCCTTTGCTCACTATAACCATTTTCGTCTATGCATGAGACGTGACACCAAGTATCTTGAATTTTGCGAATTAGCGAGGAATAACACATCACGAATTATACATGCATGGATGTAAGAAACGAATTAATTTAACGATGTATATATATAATGTAGTAGCTTAATTAAATGTAGACTTCCCTAAATATGGTAAAGAGATTTGTCGTTTGTGTTTGTACTGTTTTTGAGTAAAAATTATTGAAAGTTTAGAAAAATTGGTATTTATATTGAATCTGTATCATATGTGCGGAGTGGATAGCGCTTTTAAAAAAAAATCCAATATTACATTTAAAAGGAGAGCTCTCAAAAGCTGATGAAGACGTGGGGTAAAACGAAATGTGGTAGTCAAAGATCAATCTACATTCCACCAATGTTCGTGTGGATTTCATTATTTCAGAGAATTAATTCAAAACACTCCCAGTGTACAAAACAATATTACATTTATTTGAAAAGGTCTAGACGCAAATTGTAAAACAAAAGCAGGTCTATCAAGACCAATCGTATAACCTTAAAATGGCCTTGAATATAAATAAGATAGACTTCGTGTAACACCTGCATTACCTTGGAGAGAAACTGAATTGAGAGGGCGATTATCAAATTGAAAAGATATCATTTGTATTTTGTTTTATATCATCATAGAGCTCGTTAGCTTTATCTGTGACTAGCGGTCCGTCCCGTCTTCGCCCGTGGTACATATATAGCCTATAACCTTCCAATAAATGGGCTATCTAACACTGAAAGAATTTTTCAAATCGGTACAGTAGTTACTGAGATTATTGCGTTCAAACAAACAAACTCTTCAGCTTTATAATATTAGTATAGATTTAGTTTTACGATTACGACTGAACTATATTGTTTCATACAAAGAGAATGTCTGATGTTTAAATATGAATTTTGCAAATTGTGCAGTTAATTTGTAGTATAGTAAGATAAAACATATATGTATATATACCTTGGAAGGGAAATAAATGTTCCAATTAATGATTATACGCAATCAACTCTTTTAATCAAACAAATAATAGCCATGTGTCGCAAAAAATAAGTAAAGTTATACACACTTCCTTATAAAAAAACTTATCAAAGTTGAACTATTATAGTTATTGTAGTTTAACATTAACACAACTAAAGTCACAAATCCTCTATAATCCCACCATCTTAACACTTCACTCATAATTCCAAATAATTTGATCTTAATTCAAAGTTAAACGTGACCCCGTCAAAGTGTAATTTGCCACGAGTTGGCGCTCTTGCCAAATCGGAATCCATTAAAATGGCTAAGTCTTGATGTAAATTGCATGAGCCTGGGCGTCTGTCTGTCTGCGTGGCTGTGATAGCTGCTGTGAGTAGGCTTTGTTCAGTTTAATCATGGGTTGCTTCATGTTTAAGATTATCAAATTGATCGTTATTTACTCAATTGTACAACTGTCTTTCTTCTTTGATAATAATTCTTAAAACAGTGAAGGAAAACATCGTGAGGAAACCGGCATGTCCGAGAATCCAAAGTTCGACGACATGTGACATCTGCCAACCCGCACTTGGCCAGCGTGGTGGATTATGGCCTGAACCCTCATAGGAGGCCTGTGTGCCAGCAGTGGGAACATATATGGGCTAATGATGATGAATTAATTCAATTAAAATAATTAATCTTTTTTATGAATTTGGTCTGTTTTCTTTAATCTACAAGGACTTTCTACAAGTCCATATAAAATTAAGTCCCAGACTGCAATGTTTATTAACCTGGTTTCGATCGATGCGTGTATTACTGGATTATGAGTTTTGTTTTTAGTGCGATAATTTTTGTTTTTATTGTACTGAGCTGAAACACTAGTGAAATTTCTACATTAGCAACTATTTTATTGTAACGATAAGCGTGTGCTTTGTGGCTTTGTTGATAAAAATTCTTTAAACCTAATAAATTATCACTCATATAAAGAATTGCTACCTACCGTTACTTGTCTCTTTTAAAATGGTTCAGGAAAATAAATTTCCAATACATTAATCTCGACAAAGACATTCTTGGCGTCATATTTAACCGATCATTATGGGTGAGTAACGCAAAAATCTATGGACGTTTAACTGAATTTTCTGCAGTGGGAGCAAAATGAACTTTAAGTCGTTGCAACGAGGTTCAGATTGAATGTTACACCCTCACCTATCTGACCGTGTTAAATTTGATCAACTCGCAACATATGGCGGATGTGGTTTTTGTCCGGTTTCTGGGTTTTAAATTAATCTACGAAATGTTATAATTAACGGAGCGTCGTTGGAAATTCAAGGTTTGCAAATAAAAGGGGTGGAATCAACCAAACTTCAAGGACATCCTTTATTGTCTTTGTAATATGTTGTCTACGTGTGTTAAAATATTGAGACACGTATATGAAGATATTTACTATCACTATTCTTCTATGTTTACTATTATCTATTCAGTTAAATAATATCTGAATTGCCATTCTACTTATGAATGGGGAAATTAATTTATCAGATTAACAGATCTATAATATTGATACACTTGCATTTGCGTCTAATGGAGAACTTACTACTATATATTATTATAATAAACTAATAAACTTAAACTATCCTACTTTATTAATACTACTTCCTACTAATATTATAAATGCGAAAGTTGATAAGGATGTGTGTGTGTTTGTTGCTCTTTCACGCTAAAACTACTGAACCGATTGCAATGAAATTTGGTATGTAACCGTAGGGCACAGCTAGTAGTATTCTATTAATCTTGGACAAATCTATACGTTTTTTGTTCCATCAATAAAACAATCAGCTCTTACAGTTAAGGTATTATTTAGTTCAATTTAATTAAGTAACAGCAGGGTATTTTTAAAGCTTTTTTAATTAGCACTTAAACTAAGGTTAGGAACACTTATGTAATTAACTGAGTCTGTCTGAGAATGCAGTTCGTTGTTATTTACAGTTGACAAAGTTTAGTCTAACTAGACTCAGCATTTAGATCCTAGTACCTAACTTAGCTCAATATCCTTTCTCTAAATAACAATTAAAATGACATAAATGACAAATTAAATTTTGTAATGCTTTTAAATACATTAAATTTTGATAAGAGTTTAATAGTTCACATATAATTTTGAATTTTTCATATATTCAAATTGCTATCGGATTCACTTATTATTTAATATATTCTTAAATGCTTTTGTAATTACGTATAAGTTAACTTCAACATAACTGTTAAAAGATAAATCAAAAAGGATACAAACAATTGAACAATATTAAAGTGCATTGAAATTTATTGCTCTGTCAGGCACTAAATGAACTTTTAGTTACAAACTCAGATATTTAATACCTGCTTATAGTCAATAAACATTTTAACACTTAGCGGAGGCTTCGTCCCGTGGGAGGGAGACGGAGAATGTTTTAGGACGATTAGAAAAGGACGGACGGTAAGCAGGTGTCATTTTGGATTGAATCTGCGGTAGGGCTGCCAGATGTTGCGGGATCGTATTGTTTGTAAAAAATGTTAGAAGCCAATCAAGGATTTAGAATTTGTATGGTTTTGGGGGTCTGGTGTTTACTTTATTTTTGAAAGTTATTAACTTTGAAGCTATTGCGTGTTTAGAGGAATATTCAGTGAATTCATTTGTAATTTCGTGTAATTTTTCAATGGTTTGTCCATGCTACCTAATTACAAAAAGCCTAAAATGTGAAAATTTTCTTTATATTAGAAATATTTATATGATAGAAATAAGGTATGAATCAAAATTAACTACTTTCTAGGTTGGCCCATTTCCCCATCCTACGTAATCCAAATCAATATCTTTGGGGTTCAGTTCGTTAACTATTACGCTATTGTATAAATTCATATAACAAAATATTTGTCCGACCAAAACTCTCCTATATAATAAAATGCACAAAAAAAGCAGAACAAACTAATTTTGCACAGCCCTACGCGAGTTGCAATTGTCCTGGGCAGATGGAACAGGGCTTTGTTATCGAAAGTGGGCGCAAAATTAACGCACAGAAAATCGCGTATCGGTTTCTTGGCAGATGTTTCGTTTCTATTGTCAATAGTCGAGCTGGCGCAGATATAACCTTATCTGTGGAATGTTAGAAAGCTGACTGTTAAATGGTGTTTCGCAAGTAATTGCTATGGTACTAAATATTTCACTTATGATGTAGTTATTTACTCCAATATTTATTTTATTGCGTTAAAATGCTTTCTTAATTAGATTTTTTAAGAACAGAATAGGGCTACCAATTTATTGAAATTTGTTGTTTTTCAGTCTAGCGTTACAGCGTTTTGCGACAAGTAAGCAATGTAATACTAAAATAACTATTATATATCATAACTAGCTGCACCCGGCAAACGCTGTTCTGCCTTACTCTTATCGTTTAGTGGTATGAAAAATAGATGTTAGCCGATTCTCAGACCTACCCAATATGCTTACCAAATTTCAGAGGAATCGGTCAAGCCGTTTCGGAGGAGTATAGAGACTAACATTGTGACACGAGAATTTTATATATAAGATAGTACGTAACAGGTGAAGGGAACATTTAAATAGATACAAGAAATCGCAATTGTCTACGTCACTAGACAACTATTAGATGTAAAAGTGACGGTAATAAATTGCTTTGCTTTTTTAATACGGATAAAATTACAGTTATAAATGTGAATGATTGTTTGAATGTTTGTCCGTTAATCACGCTGAAACTATTGAACAGATTTTGATGAAATTTGGTATACAGACAGGGTATGAGCTGACTTGGGTGATAAGATTTTTATCCCGATTAAAAGCTCCCTTGGGATAAAACAGGAATCTTGATGTCGGGATGAGCTAGTATTAAATTATTTTTGATTCATATATCTTAATCAATATAACGACTGTTTGGTTTATTTCTAATTTCATAAGTACGGTAAATAGTTATAATGGATTTACGAATTCTTTTATTACGGTTTCTCGCATTGCGGTAATGACCATAGTTGTGCCTATATTCATAAAATATCTAAATAAATCACTCGTTATCTACGTAAATGTGTAGATTATTTGATATGGGGTGGATATTAAATGGTAAGCATTTGTATCAACAAATAACCATTTGTTGTAATGTACGAGGGCTGCAATGATTTATAGGAAGCGAATTATGATTATTACTATGATATATTAAAAAGAAAAAGACCATTTGTTGCGGGATTAGTGCACAATATACGGAAGTCAAATTAACAGGAATGCACTAGAAATTAAAGACTTATTCATTATATTATTAATCCGACTTTACAGCGAGCGTGGTCACCGTTGAGTCTTTAATTTCTAAATGTATAATACTCGCCTAAAATCAAATACCCGGATCTGATATACTATGTAAATACTTTTCTTTATTACCTTCGGATTGTAACAGTCACAGTTTTATTGTTTGAAAAAATGTGTTTAAAGTATGACCCATGTTAACTAACAGGGATAGGCTAGAGGTATGCGGCTAATTGTGTTTATAAGATTTTACTATTAACATCAACCAAAGTAAATCAAATTTTTAAAGCATTGTATCTATTGAAAATAAATTTCGTTTCACATGCATTATAGATAGTTATTCTATAATAATGGACTGTAATTTTTCATCAGACTTTTAAAAGAGCTTCTAAAATTAGTCAAACCCCAAATATACTTAAAATGCAGATCGTAACAAATCCACGGGCTCTATTTATGGTCCGCCAGGGGGCCATTCGGGTCTTTATGATATCCCATAACGTATGGACCACATGGGGCTCTTATGGGGATCGATTGCTCATTTCAATGTATCTGGCGTCGGGCTGTGAATAAAATTTTATTTTTTTCTAGATAAAAATTTAATGTCAATATTGTAAGTTTTATAAGTTAGTAAATACCTACATCTGTATTTGTTTATTTCTTAGATAGATAGATAACTCTTTATTGCATACGAGACTTTACAGGATAACACACAAACAAAAGAGAAAATATGTACAAATGGCGGTCTTATCGCTAGGCAGCGATCTCTTCCAGACTACCATATAAATAATAAGAGAAACATCTTAGAAGAGGAGGGTGGGCAAAAATTAAGGTTTTTTTTATTTCTTACTTCATTGATTAAATAAAAAATGGTTAAACATCTATTGTTATATTATATACTTATATCTAATTATAAATTACTTTTGCTATATCAAAGGACAAGGAAGAGCCCCGGGTTTTTCCCTGCTTAGTTACCGTTCCTGTGGGCTTTCCTGCACAAAAATATCACGTACGATGAAATAAACATTTTCGTTCGTCAACAACACTAGTAGACTAGTGCCTGCCCGCAGCTTCACACGCTAACCACACGTCAAATCCACGATCGAAAACCAGACGATAAAAAACAACTTTGACTCAGAAACATGTACAGATAGCAGAAAAATGACATGTATTTATCGTTGTGTTTTGCAGACGGCGATAAATTATGTAAGTTGGCGTGTTTTAGAATGTCTGTATGCGTAGACGTCTGGACACAGGAAACATTTTAGATTTGATATCTATTTTAAAGTGGTTGGGAACTTTATTTATAGACATAAATCATGATTTAAAAATTTCTTCTTTCTTTTATTTTCCTCTTTGTTATTAATGACTTAAAGTTGAACTAGTTTTTTAAATATTTATCAGGTTTTAATTTAATATTTAAAATTATGTTTGTTTTAATGCGTTAACTTAAGAAACTACTTGACCGATCAAACATTATTTCACTGTTGAAAGAGAGTAAACACTATGCACTATATATACAGCTGCACGCTCCGGCTATGCCTGGGTAGTCATTTATCGTGATTGAAACAATATAACCTAATCCTATCTTTTAAGCTGGATCAAATGGCATATGATGTTCAAATTAAAATCAGTTGAGTAATTTAGGAGCCCATCGCGGACAAAAAATGTGACACGCAATTTATATAATACTTATATTAAGATAGATCGATTAATTATATCATTTGTTAAGCACATTTAATTTGATAATTGTTGGCATTTTTTATTAACAAAGTAAGGACAACAAATAAAACATTCACCAAATTTTAATAAAGCTTTGCAAGACCGACGTCCTTTAAATAATTGTCAAAGTATTATTTAAACAGTAACAAGTAACAGCTGTTGTTAAAATATTGATTGAAAAGTTTTTTAATTTCACCCCAGCGAGCCCCAGGGTTCGCACAAACAAACCTTTATACCCTTTGTATCGAAATTAATTTGTACCTTCGGGTATTGTTTGCAGGTAAGGTTTAATTCTATTTAAATTTTTATTCGTTAGTGTTTTTTTGGGTCAAGTCAAGTACCTACGTTTGTGGTAGTTTTGTATTCAAAGCCGCATGTCCCTTTATGCGGCACTAGCTTTTGCCCGCGGCGTCGCACGCGTTAAATTAGGAGTATTTAATAGATTTTATTATACATTTAAACCTCTTGGATCAGTCTATCTATAAAAAAAACCATCAAATGTGTTGTATGGTTTTATAGATTTAAGTGTACATACATACATAGGGATAGACGCGGGGAGCGACTTTGCTGTATACTGTGTAGTGATGGGATAAAAGCATTTCAGATAATGTATGTAAATGATCGAATTTCTTTAGATGAAATCGGCCATCTTTACCTGATATTGTTGAGGCGTACTGTAACATAAAAACTAATAATAACTCATCTGCTGCTGATGCCCGTGGGGTTGGTATCACCTTTGGCGTGAGCATACCACGAAGAAAAATATGCCAATATGCCATCATTTAGTGCACACATAAACTTAATATCCATCGACCAGTTTTATTAAACTTTTTTATTTTGTTACAGGTAGCCCGTATTGGTGTAGTGATAAAACAGTGTGAGTGATAGTGAGATGTCCAATGAAACACCACTTTAGTGCGTAATGGATCCGCAGCGGCGCTGCTATCGCGGCTCGTGACGTTCGAAACGCAAGATGGCGGACACTCCCGCCACTTCGATAATCGAAGGAACTGTCAAGTTTCGCGACGGGAAAAAGGTAAATAGACCTAAAATATGTAAAGTAATTTGGTAGCTAATAGCAAAAAAAAGATGAAGAAGTAAATTCATAGATCTTCCTAATTTATAGCCTAGGTTGAAATCTAATTTGATCTAGGTATTTGTAATACTGCCTGAATAATAATGTGCAAAACTTAACAAACAATTGTCCGCAATGGTTAATTATTTATTTATTTACATTAACGATGTAAATAAGTATTACAGTAAACACTTAAGATACACATTCAAATTAAGTGCCCCCGGAAATATTATAATACTAGCTGTGCCCCGCGGTTTCACCCAATTGTCCAGCTATCTAGGTACCAAATTTCATTGCAATCAGTTGAGTAGTTTTTGCGTAAAAGAGTAACAAACATCCATACATACATAAATCCATACTTACAAACTTTCGCGTTTATAATATTAGTAGGAAGCTATGACGTAAGCAACTACATACAAATAATTTCGGGCATAAATCCATACTGCGTAATATATATAAGTATTACAATAGTTTATTTGAACTCAACATTTAGAATTTGTGGTCATTCAAAGGTCATACAAAAAGGCACGTGCAACGTTAATACTAAAACTTTTATGTAAAACCAAATTAGCCTATATTTCATTCCAATAAGGTTTACATTTCATCAATCATTATACATAACCTCAAAATTAAATAAAAATCTATCTTGTCCTGTATAAAATAGGGTGCATATTGGTTTGTTTAAACATCTTTTGCATATCAGCGGTATCGTGTTGATATTCAGAAATATGTGATAAGGTTTGTGTGTGTGCGTGTGGGGATTCCGGAACATTCTAGAGTGGTTTCTAAAAATCGATTTTATAACGTTGCCATTGTTCTCCATAACGCATACATTTATCGATAGCTTCAGCAAACTAGATATCTCGGTATGGTCTATTACTTCGGCAGCCATGGTACGTCCACTGCTGGACAAAGGCCTCCTTCAAGGATTTCCATTAGGACCGGTCACTAGCGGCCTGCATCCAGCGGCACCCCGCCACTCGGATCAGGTCATCTTTCCAGCACGTGGGTGGTCTATTACGTACATGAACGTAAAGTTAAAGAAAATATGTACGGGGAATCATCGGTAAATCTGTTGAATCTATAAGCAAAGTGTTCTATGACAAGCAACGTTATATCTTTGCAGCATAAGGATTAAGGGCAAAATTTAACCATACCAAAAATACTAATTAGTACTAATTCCTATCGAAACTAAGTTTTAATGAGATTGTAATACTACTCCTTAGAGCCTGAATCGCAAACTTGCACCGACAAGTTGCGACACGTTGTGCACACGTTTTGCTTTGTTAGGATCGTCTTACACAGCTCTTAATAGTTCTGACGGAATGTAAACGTGGGTTGTACATTTATTTATGGGAAATTTAGTACAGAGGTATTAGGTATCTCGTATATGAACCTAAATGTTTCGTCTTTTTTTTTTGTTTCATATATATCAATATTATGGTTACCTTCTTAATAGTTGTCCGCCAGGACATTCAATAAATCTAATTATGCAGTACTAGCTGCGCTCCGCGGTTTCACCCGCGTTACTCCGTATCCCGTAGGAATATCAGGACGAAAAGTTGCCTATATGTTATTCCAGTTGCCCAGCTGTCTACGTACCAAATTTCATTGCAATCGGTTCAGTAGCTTTTGCATGAAAGAGCAACAAACACACACAAATCCTTACAAACTTTCGCATTTATAATATTAGTAGGAAGTAGGATTTTTTGCAAAACAATATCATTATATAACTTAAGATCATCTATTTATAATATTTCTGTATTAACCTCCTATTTATTTACAATAAAGTAAGTATGTATAAAATATTGTTTTTGCAATGAATCTTAACCACTTAGCATTGAAATTAACGCAATAAAAATATAATGCAAGCAAGAACAGACGTGCAAAAAGTGTCGCAGCCAAATTACAAGGAGATGAGTTCGCGTAAGATACGGGTTGGCTCGCGTCCAGTTGCTAAATTACTTCGCTAAATGAAGTGTCGCTGTGTTTTTTCTATTTATTGCAATAGGCATATTTGAGATAACCATTTTGCGAACGGTTTTTGCGAACAGTATCGCACTGTGAATAATGTTTTGCCCTGAAAGAAACAGTGCAGAAAAAGTCCCTTTTGCTGTTTTATCAGTGGATTAAATTTGATTCAAATATATTTTTTCTTAAGATACAGATTATATAAACTTATTAAGTATATGTATATAAACATAAATGGAAAATGATATCCGCACAACGTTTATATTTCGGAATCACTGAAACAGATGCGACATATTTTCACAATGTTACTCGGGTACTGTCACACAGACCTTTATGTCACAATTGTCGGTGTTTCAAACAATTTCGATATATCGATTGTTTCTTTCTGCGTATCAAAGTTTAATTATTATGTGTGTCATGGCAATACAATAGTGTTGAATTCGCCTAGCGCCTAGTTAGTCATTGCGTTCCGATCGTATCAGCGTTATACACGTGATTCATAGCGCTTCCGCCTGATTGCTGTTTAGCTACTGTATTGTAAACACGATAGCAATAAACATTTTTAATCAACGCACATTATATGTGGGAGTCGAGGACGCTTCGGTACCAATTGGGTCAGCTCGCACTGGGGAAGTATCACACCCCCAAAGAACACCGGCGTGAAATAACAAGCTACTGTGTTTGGTACGTTGAGTGGAGGAGCCGGAGGCCCGTTTCCTTTTCCTCGCCCGTCCCAGTCCATTCCTTCTTTCCAGTCGTTGATCTATTCCTTTTCCCTTACCCCAAAAATCGGGCAGCGCATTCGCAGAGGCCCTACCTTTACGAATGTTCATGGGCGGTGGTGATCGCTTACCATCAGGCGAACCACCAGCTCAGTTGCCCGCTGTGATATAAAAAAAAAAAAAATATATATCACAAATAAATCACTATTAGGTATGTGTTAAAAAATATCAAAATCGGAGTTCCCTATTGATCTATACAAATATTATAAAGCTGAAGAGTTGTTTGTTTGAATGCGCTAATCTCAGGAACTACTGGTCCGATTTGAAAAATTATTTCAGTGTTAGATAGCCCAGTTATTGAGGAAGGCTATTTATGTACAACGGGCGAAGCCAGGGCGGACCGCTAGTATAATATAATAATAATAAATAAAATAAAATAAAAATATTCCCTATTGGGAGCATAAATCTTAACGCATTGTATCTTATCGTTCAAACAAACAAACTCTTCAGCTTTATAATATTGGTATAGATTATATCTTATTACTTTTATAAAAATAATGAACCAAATTCAGATGTTTGTTATAAATAAAATGTTTGTTTTTGTTTTTAATGAAATAAAAAGATTTTACTAACCTACTCACTACGTTCCACTTTATTAGCGCTATAAAATCAAGGTCGCTGCAATAATTCTAATTAGAGTATCAACAATGCATAAATTGTATTGATTAAAACAACCTTTATATAAGAGTTGGATTACATTGAGGCCATGAGTTGATATGAAGATAAGGGCTTCAATTTAGATGTATCGCCATATTGTGTAATAATATGGAATATTACTACCGATTCTTAGATAATCTATATTCTATATATTATAATAAAACAGTACCCAGACCATTTCTGTACTATATATATTTAAAGAATAATTGCTATCCAATATGACTGTTTTAAAGACGCCAAAAAAGTAACTAATATAATGTTCTGTTTGTTTGTGCGTGAATAACATAAAAACAACTAAGCAGATTATGACAAAATTTTGAATAGATATAAACCAGTATAAGTTTATACTAATAGGTTTAACATTTTATTTAAAAAAGTAAAGGGAGAGACCGAAGGATAACCGGATTATGCAATCAAATTCTTACTCTCTCTAATAATTTTATTTTTATCTATAACTCCATGGAAAATGTGATATTTTTCATTATCCAGGTATCTACCATTGCCATTGGTCCAATGAAATGGTTCAGCGTGGAGGCTGCAAACCGATTTGTGGTTCTTGATTAAAACCATGACTGTGTCGTTTTGTTACTGAGGATTGGAGTGACGGATACATTTTATTCGCTCGTAATTAGGTCAGTGTAATTAAAGTTTATCAATCAATGTTCTAACTAATTAGTACTTCATGTAATAAAGAATATTGTTCGGTACCTACTTTCCAAATAAATATAATAAATTAAAACAAAATATTTCCAATAATCATTTTACTATCCTACTTAATATTATAAATGCGAAAGTTTGTAAGGATCTGTGTGTGATTCTTGCTCTTTCACGCAAAAACTGCTGAACCGATTGCAATGAAATTTGGTACGTAGACAGCTGGACAACTGGAATAACATATAGGCAACTTTTTATCCCGATATTCCTACGGGATACGGAAACGTAGATACAAAGAGGCCTGTTTTTAGAATTTAATATTGGCAAGTTTTTGTATTTATTACGTCGTGTGTTTAGCATTTATAGTATCTACATCGTATTTCATAACCACTAAGAAAACTTGACACCCTAGGAAGTTGAAAACTTTAATCTTATTCATTACTAGCTTTTGCCCGCGGCTTCGAACGTTATTAAATGTTATTATACTTATAATCCTCCCTCTTCAATCATTCTATCTATTAAAATTAACCATCATAATCTGCTGTGTAGTTTTAAAGATTTAAGCATACAGAAGGACAGAGAAAACTACTACATTGTATACTATGTAGTGAAGCTAGATTTCTTGCATAACGATTTTTTAAATGTCATCTTCTTTACATAATAAGTGCAAAAAATCGTCTAGTTGATTATAGTTATTCCTATTGTTAATCTGTTTAGCTGTTCAAACCTTGCTTTTTTTGGTTTATTTGTTAATTTTCAATTGACCACTATGCAACGAACCGAATCGTGTTTCCTAGGAATCGAACCTGCGACTTCCTAATCCACAAACAAGGGAGACGACAGTCTACTTAACACAACTTGAAATAAAAGATTTAAAATATTTAAAGAAGTTTTATATCTTCATGTCTATGTAGCAAAAAGTTCACTCATAACCATTAATATATAAATGAACAATTTTAAATAAAAATTTGCAACATTTGACGTCATACTGGCAATATAGTTCCGGTTAATGACAGATAATGATTATACGCGAGTATTATACATTTAGAAATTAAAGACTTTTTAACGCGATTTATTATTTCCGTTTAAAAAGTCTTTAAATTTCTAGAAGATAATGATTAATTATCTACATATACAATATCCTACTAATATTATAAACACGAAAGTTTGTGAGTTTGGATGTATGGATGTTTCTATTTGGTACAGAGAGATTATTGTCTAGATACATCAGCCCATGGGCTACTTTTTAGCCTGGTACCAGGCGAGTGACGCCGCAGGTTACATATAATTTCTTGTATAAATTTATCAAAACTATCGTCGCATAGAGCAGATTTAATTCCAAACGAATCAAAATGATTCTGTTCAAGAGGAATTATTTCAATAGATACACAAATAATGCTAAAAAAATAATAAAAACAAGTCTATCTTATCATTCCACTTTATTCTACCACTACTTCATATGACACGAGTAATTTTAAAGGAATCTTATCAATAAAATGCAGCAGATACGTCATATCATTTATTGCTTCAACCAACAGTTCGTAAACGTGACAATGAAACGGAAAATACCTTATCAAACAGTAATACAATCTTATCAACGCATCTGAACGACACTAGTACGCTGCATCACTTCATCTCAACGATACATCATTTTGACATCTCAATGCCTAGATTTCTAGAACTCACAGAACGCTAGCGAATTCTTTTTGAACACGATAAAACAAGACATTAACTCGATTATCAGTGGTAGTTGCATTCTGTCAAATTGTAAATTTCTGAAATGAACTGAATAAAATCCGAAATCCGAAAATATCCATAGTTTTATGAATTCCTTCAAAAATAATTTTAAACGCTTAATGCTATAGAGTGAAGGAAATCTATAGTCTATAAAATTTTACATACAAAGTCCCTTGTTTACCTAACATAGAAATGAAATAAATACAAACAATACCATTTAACAGAAATTTAACAATATGATCGGTGATTTGACCGCAATTTGGATTTCTACATTCATCTACAATCACATCCAATCACGCAATGCTTTCATATAAATAGACTTCAACCTCTTTTATGAATTTAATCATACGGACTGGAAGAACAAATCACCACACGAAGTGGCATTTAAAAAAAAAAATTACCATCCTCATTTATATTCTTATGAATCATTCAAAGCTTATCCTCTGCACAACTTTCAACATTTCAATCCTAGCTTCGATTTTCTGTTTATCAGTTAACTTCCTAAACATTGGAACCAACGACATCATGAACTGCTTGTCGTCGTCGTCATCGTCGCTTTTCTTCATGCCCTTTATAGTGTTGAGGACTTTCGTTTCGAATTCCTCGTTCTTTTCGTATACTGGCATTTCGTACGATTCTGGAACTATATTCGTTATATTCATCGTTTCTGTATGTCCATCGTTGAAGCTATATTCTATGTCTCCTTCGTACCGAGCGTCCAGTGGATCGCTGGAATCTTCGCTCTCTCGCAACTCGAACTGTTCGGGGTTGTCGCCTAGCAGAAAACTCATTGAATCAAAATAACTATATTTTTTCCGCTTCTTCACCGGTATGGAGTTTTCTTCTTTGAACCTTTCCTTTCTTTGTATCGCCAGTTCCCTCGTGAAACACGTCCGCAGGCTCTTCCATCGCTTCTGCATGTCTCGAACTGAAATTTGAGAGAGTATTAAAGTTTCGCATTGAACGCGAGCGAATAAAACTTTACGAGACGGTGAAATTAAATGTGAAACGGTTTACGGAATCAAATGTGTTTTATGTCGGCGTTAACTGCACATTAAATGTAATTTTACTTTTACGATAGTGATGTTTTATATGGAATAGCCAAATTAATTTTAAATATATCTACCTTACTATGGGAAATTTCGATTTTTACTGGTGGCAAATAATTGAATACCAAATTGGTGAATGTTATACAATTTTACATCGAATTCGTATGCTTATGTTCATAGCTATCTTACTTTTTTAGTAACATTAATCGAATGAGAGAAAATTCTAACAGCATTAAACGAAAGATTCTTATGTATAAAAGTCTTACTTGAAGAGTCAAACTTGTTCAAAACATCCTCCGCTCTTATCAAAAAGGAAAGTCATATTTTTAAATCATAAAATAGGATTAACTTCATTCCAACATCCCTATGTGCTATATAAATGTTATATTCTTTGAATAGATGTTATCTTACATTTTAGTACATTTTTATTAGCTACAGATATCCGATTGTTATGCTTATTGAATTCGAAGAAGCATCCGTGAGAATTAGTTGTATAGCGTAGGAGGTAAAACCTTATAGGCACTTATGTGAGTTGGAAAAAAGTTTTTTCTACGTGACTATTTCTTGCGTGGTCAAAATAAAATGTCATGGTATTTTCATACTTTTATTTCGTTTATGCTACAAATTTTCACTCACTTTATCCCCTTGGGACTTAAGTTGAAATTATCAAAATTCTCTTTAAGCGGATGCCTACATCTTCGTGCCAAATTTCACCCCGATCGGTGAAGTTGTATGGGCTGTGCGTTGATAGAGCAGTCAGTAAGGCACCTTTGCGTTTAATATATTAAGATTGAACTATGTATAGAAATCTATACATGTATACTTACTTATACATAACGATTGAAATATATAGAACTAATGTACAAAGTATTTTAAACTCTAATTTGAACAGTGTATTCCGTTCCCCCAAATTCCCTTCTTATCGTAAAAAAATAATATCGATATATCTGAAAATATCAAACAAAATTATCTGCATAAAATTTTCTACCATAGCCAATACAACATTGTTTTTCGATCGAACCAATGATGAAACAAAACGGAAGTGTCATACGTGTTTTCTCATACGAAACGAGTTGGAATAAAAAACACCCAGCGAATACGAATATATGCAAATAATATACGCGGCGTCTTGCAATTTGGCTCATCGTCAAATCACTTTTTTTCTGTGCACGACGAAGGTTGATATGTCTGCAAGGGTTTGTAAAATGTAAAAAACAATACGGAAATATTTGAAACATTTGAAGACTAGAATTTTTTATCGTAAAGCTGTCTCCACACTTGCGTCCGTCGTCCTTACTCTTGTGTCCGTATCTAAGCAGTCGTCACGGTCAAATGGTCAAACATTTTTAAATAGCATTGAATGCTATGAATGTGTGCATAAAAATGTCTGGAAAATGCTGTTTTTGAGGGTACAGAGGTAGAATCTGTTTATAAAAAAAACCTCTTGATACTACTCTCGGACTTTTTTCTTTTCTAATAAAACCTCAAAATTTAAGTTCCTCAAGTATGAAACATTGCATACCTCTGATACAGATAAGCAATTTTTGATATAATCACACAATATGAACAATCGCCACTACGCTATGTCAACTGTATTTCAAATCCATTACAACTCAAAAGATAATAGTCGAAGCATTTACTCTGCTTAACCACTTCACATTACCCATCGGTATTGTAAAGCTAACGCCAATAAAAGTCAACATACATATCTACTCTATCCTTTTTTGATATTATCTGTTTTGGAAATTCAATAAGAAGCTGGTAATGACTTCATCAATAACATATTCACAGTAAATGCAGATGTCTGAACGCCTCCCCCACTTATTAAGCGAAATGCGATAACAGACCTTGATCGTGACCTTGGGAAAACCGATGGCAACGAATGAGGGCCTCATTTCGACATTTAAAGTTGGGAAAAAACTGAAACAATTTCATCACATTATATCCAGTTACGATATGTGTATTATATAGACATCCACATGCTTAGAAAATATGGGATGAACCAATCCAATCTTATAATTGAGATCATAAATGACAAACATTTTATTATGATTGCAGCCATTTGCTAATCTAATTCTAAAAACGCACCACACATACTGCACACAATAGCATGCCCATAAAAATCGAGATTTATTACCGCCTACGTTCGGAGAAACCACGAAATACTAAGTATGCACCCACCGGGCAATGAACCTCAAACTGAATGCCAATGTGCTCTGAACTGTCATTAAGAAAGAGGCTAACGATCGCTGTAAGATAAAACAAATCATTTCTAAAAATAACTCACGTAAATACACCACTAATTACGTCTATAATTAACATTCATCATGTGTTAGCTCGATGACAATTTGCAACATGCTATCTCACTCTCTCCACAATATCTCCGCTTCCGGTGTTTGACAGTTCCGACATTTTTGTTATCTGTTCTTATTTAATCTATTTTAGAACAAAAAGGTATACTCTACACAATGAAAAACATGATTCACGTGCCCTTTGAATGAGTGATTAATAAATAATAGCCAGAGAATTCAATAAATAAATAAGTTGTATAGATCAAAGTCTAAGCCGCCTGTATAAATCGAACCATTAAATCTAGAAGCTGCGTACTGCTAGTTTCATACTTTGAAAACTGTTGTTAAACTTTCAAAGCGGATGCAGTACGTCACACAGCGCGCAACTCACCGCATTCGACCTTTTCGACGGGTTTAAGACTCTCCCAGCTTGGATGAACTTCGACGCATATTTCGCGCCACAATCGCTCCTTATGTTTCCTGTGGCTGTAGTACATGCCGTCACTCTTATTGTACAGTGCGGGGCGGGCTTTTATCGCCTTTATCAGCTTCTCCGGGTTGATTTCTAGCATGTTGTGGCGCAACTAAAGCGGCGTGCGGTTGCCGTCGCGAACGATTTTCTACTGAACGCAAGATGGCGGACTGTTGACTCGCGCCGCGCAACGGTCGCGCCGCTTTGTCGCCATTTTGTTGCGTAATGTTGACACCAGTGACGCAAAACGTACACTAGTTCAATTGCATCAGTTTAATCTAATGTTTTCATTTCGGATTGTTATGCGGTATAATAAATTAATTGGAATGAATGCTTAATTGAAGGAATAAGGGCAACATTGAGCTTTATTCATGGTACATATTTAATTACATTTCATTTATATAATACGTACAAGTTTTTTGACTGTCGAGTTTTCACCAAATGTTTAACAATCATGAATGTGTATTTTACTATGTAAACATTCCATAATCTATGGTATAAATAAAAAACTGTAATATAAGACGATTGAACCCTATAATGGAATATTAAAAACAATTTTCTTTATTTTCAGTGGAAGTCGCGATGGTGTGTGATGCGAAAGTTGTCACCAGTTGCAGGTATGTCGTATCTGTAATGGGATATTTATTGCATCTGTGGTCGGGTTTCCCGCCACCCTTAAAGGCGGATACTCTTTTAGAAAGAAACTTTAAAGCTCGAACCTTAACTGGATATAAAATTTTTGCTATTATTGGTATATTAAAGAAACATAATGCATTCCCATTCTTGTTACATCGTACAAATATAGTGAAGCTTCGTTAAGTAGGTGTTCTTTGATATTTTTTTATTCTTTCATAATTTTATTAGAATTACTATTATAATATTTATTAATTAGCTATGCCTTTCGGTTTCACTTGCAGAAGAAATAACGAAACATTCTCAATATAGCCCTTATTTGACCCTGAGTCTTTTACTCTTATTTTAAAATGTATTCCAAACAATGTGGTTTTATGTTAGCTTGATCACAAGAGATCAGACTTACAATTTATATATTATATTTATACCTATTTGACAAATAAAATTAAAATGGCAATAAAATTATTACGTTCCCAACACATTATGCAGTGATGTCATAAGTTACAGCATAGTTTCTAAGAAACGCCAAGGTAATCGCCTATTGGCTAACATTCTTATCGTTTCACGACGGACCTTAGAACTATTACAAATATCATAATTCATAATTGATATAAATTGTTTTACGAAATATGAACTGTAAAATATACAATATTCGAAAACTGTGATAATTGGTTAAGGTGCACGGTTAAATGTCGAGTCGAGTTTAGTCGAGTTTATTTTCGTTTCGTGGTAGGTTTTTCGTTTAATTCGTAATTAAAGACGAATATAGAATAATGGAAAAAATAAAAGTTGTTGAATTAACAACCACATTTAGTTATAATTCTTTTATGCTTAACAAAAAGCGGATTTTCGTGAAAGAAATCAAAATTGTAGGGTCGAAGTTAGTTACTACAACTTACTTACGTATAGCTCAAATATTGTTTCTGTAATTAGCTTAGGATATTATTTTCCCTTCCTTTATACATCGGTATCGCAATCTCTTTAATAGTATAAAGTGAAAAATACGTAAATTAAAAATTTTCAAATGTGAATTAAAATATAAAATTATGTTGTTTCTATATTGTATCCAAAACTAAAAATTCAAGAGTCACCAGTTAAGTTTTCTACACGAATTTATGTTAATTATAGTTTTAATTTACAGTGTATATATAGATAAACGTTATAATATATAACGTACCTTAGCCACATTTTTTTTAAATAATGCGTGAATGTCAAGGAAAATCAATAAAAAATAACTTTCATACATTGGCGCCAAGTCTCGATAGCTACTCGAGTTAATTACACATAATCACTGTACTCAGAGACAATTGCGTTCAATTACGTAAATGCCTTTTGTTTTCTATGTACATAACTAATTAATAACTTCATTATCATTTGTGTTGTGGAAATTTTAAGAAAATAGAAGAAAAAAATTAATTTATTAAAAATAGAAGAAATTCGATGTCCGAGAGGTGTTGCTACGGTTTGGGTATAAGACGCGGGTTCGAATCCCGCCTCGTAATCAATTTGTTTCTATCCATACTTATTAGCTTCTGTGAATGTTCACGGGCGGTGATCGCTTACCATCCGCTGAACCAGCAGCTCAGTTGCCCGCTATGTCAAAGAAAAACATAAAAAAATAAAATCCCTAGTACAAACATTAAGCATCTACACTATTTGAATTCATCAAACATTCCGAACAAAACACGCCGCGTACACGAAAAGAGTTTTTGAACAAATTTCCCAATCCGCTTTTAACACGTTCAACCAGTTACCACGCTGACAACTTAATGTCTCTGTAAAGACATTGATACATCGCTGTATTGAACCCTTTTTTATATTTCCATCTAACGGACGCGTTTTAGATTAATCTATGCCCTATTTAATAGAAGGACACTAAATTTTAAATGTTGTTTTAAATATATTTCAAAGTAGTTTCGCAATCGGCAATCTTGGAATGGAAACTTCTATCTACTATCTAATTTTCTATACGTATACGTCAATTGCTGTTCGTTTGTCTTGCAAGGACTCGAGAATTGCTGGTTTTAGTCCAGGGAATGTTTAAAAGGTAAAAACGATAAGGAAAATGCGTCAAAACAATATCCTATAGCGTAGCGAAGTTCGCCGCTAGTGTGCAATATTATTAAATTAATTTTGTATTACATTATTCTTATATAAAATGGTTATAAAATAGCGCTTAGTAAATATTTAATACATATTATGACTTATGAGCGTATCGAGGGAGGGAGGGTATTCTAGGGCTTGTACTTTTTCTCGTTTTAACATTTATAGCACACATGAAACTGAAATCTGACTTTAAATACAAAACATAAGTGATCTTCGATATCTTATCCCTAAATACTATTACTATATCAACTATTGACCTTAGTGATGAATCTCGACTCACTTCTCACAGAGAGTTATGTACAAAGATATAAACGTAAGTGCGATGTAATTTTCACGCACACAAGCGTACAAAATTAGCCCTCTACGTCATTTTAACCAAGTGAGGCTGTTACTAGGCGCTACATACAAAATTTAATATATTATTGTATGGAAAACATCAAATAACACAATACTAGCAGAAGTGCACTCAAACATAATCAATACTCTTATCACGTTATCAGCTTTTACGCGACGACCTTTGTGTGCAAATGCCAAATTTATCCTATCACGAGGAAATCATGGAAAATTTTGTTTTTCAATATTTGTTTCGTAAATGTTAAATATTGGTGAGTGCCGCCATTGGGAAGTTCAGTCTTGAGATACCTTATGAGAGATCAGTTTTAAATGAGACACTGTTTTGTTAAATATAACAACTTAATATTATAAATGCGAAAGTTTGTAAGGATGTGTGAGTGTTTGTTACTCTTTCACGCAAAAACCACAGAACCGATTGCAATGAAATTTGGTACGTAGACAGTTGGACAACTGGAATAACATATAGGCAACTTTTTATCCCGATATTCCTACGGGATACGGACTTACGCGGGTTTCGCGGGGCGCAGCTAGTTTGTGTAAAAAACTAAAAATTAAACAGAGAACTAGTATAATATATTAATAACAGAAACCAAATTATATAGAAAAGTCAGATTAAAATCACTACTACGATTACGATATGTCATATGTATTCAAAATGTTAATGCCACGTACTTTCATCGAGTTTATAACTTCTAGTAACTGTCAAAGGTTGCTATAGTAATTAAATTAAGTTCTCCGTATCGGTTGTTTCTCATTATTCAATCTATGCTAATAATAGCTTGTGCTTTCGAGAAACGCGTGACATAAGCGTAAAACAATCCCCGCTTTACCAACTGTGCATTTGATGTCGCTGTGATGTTTTGGTTATCATTATAAATAGCTATTTGACAAGAACTTTTAATGAATGTGCACAGGGGTATACTATATGATTTTGAAAGTACGGAATGTCTTTGTTCCTTTTAAAATGTCCCAATCAAATCAAAATCATGATATACAATCTGCGCCCCGCGGTTTCACCCGCGTAAGTCCGTATCCCGTAGAAATGTCGGGATAAAAAGTTGCCCATATGTTATTCCAGTTGTCCAGCTGTCTACGTAATAAATTTCATTGCAATCGGTTCAGTAGTTTTTGCGAAAGAGCAACAAACATACACACACATCCTTTCAAACTATCCCATTTATAATATTAATAGGATGATCACATAAAGTTGGATTATTTTTATTATGTTTTGTTGTTTTTGTGATGGTAACTTTTTTTAACGTGAAATACATAATGAGATAAATTATTTTATCTATGTTGTTAAAATTTTAATGTTGAATTGGTTTTAAAATAGTTTTTTCTGTCTCTTATTTAAACTATATTCATCGCTCTCAAAGAATTATGTTATGCTAATATTTTGACCATAAATTCTAGAATTTTTAAAATATTGAGTATTTTTAATAAAACTCGATTTATACACATAGAAACTCAAAAAAGATCCGAGTTATCACCCCTCGCAGTGTGTAAGTCCTCAAAGTTGCATAGAATTGCTATTTTAATACTATGTATAAATCTCTCATCGCCGCTTGTTTGTTTTCGTACGAATTTTATTTTTATTTACATTGAGTTCGCGGTAATGGCGATCGTATGGAGATTTATGGTTGTGGTATATTTAGTTTTATGGGATTAAGTATGGTTAGGTTTATATAGGACTGTGTATTTAGGTAATATTTGAAGTTAATGTTTTAGTTTTTTATTGAATAAATCGCTTTGATTGCGATTGTGGCGTGTTTTGAGCAAGCTGGTTAAAGGTGCATTTTAACGAACCGCCAATTCTCCGTTATTATTTTGTTCTTCAAGTTTTGTTATTTGTTTATATACGTGCATGACGCAACAAATTGAATGTTACACTAGTGGTTCGCCCGTGCTTCACCCATGATTATAACCTTTAGCACTCATGGTTATCGTACATATTCAACTGTGAAATAATTTTTTGTCTCGATTCCGTGGTTCCTGAGATTAGCCCGTTCAAACAAATAGTCTTCAGCTTCAAATTACAAGTATTATAAGTAGATTATAATCAAAGCGAGTGAAATAACATATATATATTGAAAAAATACACTCAAAATGCACATAATTTTTTGTTTATTGCTAAAATACAATTCATGTACTAAAAAAACCTCGCTGATATCGCTATCGATACAAAAGAAATCGAATTATCGAGTTACAAAGTCGAAATATACAGTCGAATTCTCATCTCCCCATTTTTTAGAACTAAATTGGAAATAAATTCATTTTGCAATTTATTTGCACCTGTGGATAACATCACCACCATCACCTGCTCGAAACGGTGAAGAAATACATAGTGAGGAAACCGGCATGTCTGAGAATCAAAAATTCGACGACATAATATCTTCCAACCCGCACTTGGCCAGCGTGGTGGGTTATGGCCTACCCCTCATATATGCCTGTGTCCCAGCAGTGGGAATAATATATGGGCTGATGATGATGATGATGATGATGATGATGATGATGGTGGTGATGATGATGATGATGATGATAATTTTTTTGAACGTCGGTTGAAGATGTTGATATTAAATATGTATATTATCAAACACATTATTGTTTGTTATCTCTTTGAAAGCGATTCATTCCTGTTATTTCCAAGCAATCGAATTGGACTTCGATCGAGAATAACCGTCTCTTTGTGTAGCGATGTTAGAAACAGTCTGTGGGTATGCGAGTACAAACATACAGATCTATAAAATTACGCCGCTTGAAGCTGTACAGCGGTTTTGAATGCTTTTGGGTGTTAAATTTGACGGTTGAATTATATAACTATTTATTTAATCTTTATTGTAAAATATAAAGAAATAAAGGAAGCAATGACTCGATCAGATAAAAGAAAAAAAATTACAAATGGCGGACTTATGGCTCTCTACCAGGCAACCTTCAGGCAAAGGAGATAACATTATATATTAGATTATTATAATAAATTGTAAAAATAAAAAATACAAAAATCGCAAACCCATATAAACAACCAAAATATGTAACGTATTATAAGAGATGTTTATCTTACAACGTAGAATAAATACATAATAATAGAAACTTTTATTACAATTCATTCCATTCCTTATTTACATTACAATTTACTGTTTTATAGTTATTTTAATTATTTGTTATTCTAAGACTCCGTTGTGGTAAGAGCCTATACATTTACTAAAACATTATTCCAATTTCGATGTGAGTTTGTGAGTGTGTGTAAACTGAATAAAACCTGAAAAGGCGAATAAAAATTTAAAAAAAAATAGCTTCATGTCATTATCCAGACTATTTATTATTGGAACTCAAACAAACTCTAGCCATCTAACTTCTAAATTCACCTATGTTATATTATTACGTACTAGCTGTGACCCGAGGTTGGAACCGCGTAAGTCCGTATCCCGTAGGAATATCGGTATTTTTAAACAATTTAAACAATTTAAACAATTTATTTATTAATTCAGCTTGGGTGTGTTGTTACATATACGTGGAACTCTCCTGATAAGTTTAAAAAACCTGTAGTAGGAGAGTTCCCTCTTCCTCAATTGAAGATTACATGTGCTGTTTTTGTTTATTTTCTTTCGATTAAATGATTTTACTGTAATAAATGGATAGAATACATATAAGAGTAAATAAATAAATAAGATAAAATAAATAAAAAAAAAAAATAATAATAATAGTAGTAATAATAAATACAATTCATATAAATATAAAAATAATATAAAATAATGTTTAATTTGTAACTCTCGTGCAGTGTAATTTAGTATTTTTAATAATTTCTATTAAATAATTTACATTATCAAACGTTCGGCGTCTTCATAAGTTACACTTTTAAGCCAGTTGTGTACTGTTTTCTTACAATCCGCATAGGACATTGTATAAATTTTTAAGATTCTATTAATTTTATTATATAATTTTATTGACTGAGAATGGAATTGTCTAGAAGCAAAAAGTGTTTTTGTAGTAATTTGTGGTATTACTGAGAATGGTATCCGTTTTTTTAATAACTTAGGATCAACTATTGTAGTTTTATGTGTCTTAAGAATGCATTGCTGAATATATAATTTTCTTACGGTGAGAACATTTGCTTGATCATAAAGTGAATCAGTACTAAATGTGGTATAAAAAGTGCCTATGTGTTATTTCAGTTGTCCAGCTATCTACGAAGCAAAATAGTATTATTATTCACCAATAGATGTCAGGAAAAAAAAACACGAATATGACATTTTCTAAAAAAAAATTCTAGCTAGATCGATTTATCGCCCCCGAAACCCCCTATATACAAAATTTCATGAAAATCGTTGTAGCCGATTCCGAGATTCCAATTATATATATATATATATATGCTCGTTTAAAGGTATAAGATAATGGATATGGACTGTATTTACGCGACTGAAACTATATGAAGCTAGTAAAATATAAATATAATGTATGTTTAACTACCATTTACCATATTGGCATCATCACTTCTACTTCCATCTTATAATTTTTGATTTTCTGCTCAATTTATTCCTATTTTTGCGCCAAATAAAGGTATGTCTATGTCTAACTTTACCGTTTACAAAGTTCTGTAAGTTCAAATGTAACCCAGTTTTGAAAAAGGCATCTATATACCAGGATAGTTTAAATGTAGTTTTTATAAATGACATCCCGGTACTGGTCGGTACGTACACCAAAGGCGGGAAAATGTGTATTGAGTTACATACGTAAGATGATATCTCGTGCTCGAAATCAGATGTTCACTTATTTGTGTTGAGGCGAATAGGTTTATTAATTGATTATGAGAAAGGACTCATCAAATTCTATCCTTCTATATCCTATCCTATGCTACTATTCCTACTGATATTATAAATGCGAAAGTTTGTAAGGATGTGTGTGTGTGTTTGTTGCTCTTTCACGCAAAAACCACTGAACCGATTGCAATGAAATTTGGTACGTAGACAGCTGGACAACTGGAATAACATATAGGCAAATTTTTATCCCGATATTCCTACGGGATTTGGACTTACGCGGGTGAAACCGCAGGGCGCAGCTAGTGTTTAATAAAATCAGTCAAATGCGAGTCAGACTCGTGACATTAAGGGTTCCGTGCAAAAGACATAAACAGTAATTGCATAAAAAACTCGGCCACCCATCAAATTTATAACCGTGTCAATTGTTGCTTAACCTGAACTTATAATAGCGACAAAAAAAATACATAATTTCTAAAAACTGTAGCTATAACGGTCCATGAAATAAAGCCGGGTGACAGACGGACAGATAGACAGACGCACAAATAACAGGGTCCCGTTTTACTGTTTGGTTTATACCTGAAAACTACATGCATAATATGTATTTACTATATCGAGTACCATAGAGTAACCATAGATATTCAGAATCTTTAAAAATGACAAACGGTTCTCGAAATCTCAAACAAATGACAAATGATTTTTGGTCACGTAACTTGACACGGGTAAAATAAGGCGTAGCAATTGCATACGAAATATCTTTTACGCCACGTGCGATACCCGAAGCCGCGGGCGGAAAGCTGGCTAGAGGAGAAATAAATAGGTATATTTCGATCACATTTGAAAGTCAAGTGTTTTTCAGGTGGCTTTATCTGGTGACCTCATTCTGATATTTTGCACAAATATTCAAGATATTTGTCAATCATCATTGCTATCTAAATATTGATAGATCATATCACAAATATTGGGCTAAGTTTAAAGAGAGAGACAAATATTTAAGATAGTCAATCTTATATCTTTAAACGAGCAATTCTTTTTTTATTATATATATATAATTGGAATCTCGGAATCGGCTCCAACGATTAAATAAATAAATAAAAATCGTTTATTTAGTAAAAAAATACATAGGATTCAAAATAATCAGTCACGACGATCGTCTCAACTAGGCCTAGACCTGTGCTAGAGACGACCG
>NC_052106.1:7716568-7733410 GCF_012273895.1 Zerene cesonia | reverse complement strand
TAGTACACTACCCTGGGGCACACCGTAAGTGATATTACACTTAGAGCTAATTGTGTCTCCAATCTTGACAACCTGCTTGATTTTCATGAAATTTAGTATATAGGGAGTTTCGGGGGTGTGATACATCGATCTAGCTATGAATCTTTTTTAGAAAATGTCATATTCGTCTTTTATTAGTGTTGTAACGACTTAAACTTACTTTTTTAACAAATAGAAGGCGTTTGAGTAGTCCCAATTTATTATGACTCTTCCTGACATCTATTGGCGAATAATAATACTATTTTTTGGCGAATAATTAAAGTTCCAGCAGATGGCGTTGTTAAGTAACGAAGTCAATGAGTGTTTGCTTTGAGGTTAGACTAATTGTTTATAGTGTTTTGTGTCTCCTTAATACACGTGTTCACTTAAAAATGCCTAAACGATCTTGGAAAAAAACACTTATAAACAATCTAACTTCACGAAGTTAAACCGAGCAAAGCTCGGTCATCCAGCTACTGATTTATTTATTTATGAGATGTAACGTTATTTCCATTAAGGCAGTATTTATTTTAAACGCAGATGAAATTAAATAAAATATATATTTACTTTTTGGAAAATAATTGACCAAAAACAGTGTCGTTAAATCATAAATTATATATATTTTGAGAGATATGAAAATATTCCGAAGAATTAGTATCATCTTAACGAAATATTCATAGACTCATTTATCCTACACTTATCTATACTAGTATACAAGTAATAATATAAAACTGAAGTTGATTGTTTGTTTAAACGCGATAATCTCAGAATCTACATGACCGATTAAAAAAATCTTAAACGAAAGAGAGTATTAAAGACGTAATATTTCTTTCTCAAGTCGGTTTAAATAATAAAATTATTGTTTCCACTCCGAGATCAAACGATTTATCACGATAAATATCGATACCATTGCATTTATCGATAGCTGTGTCACGAATGTCGTGATGTCGTGACTGAATGCGTTTATCTGTGAAACGCAATTTTCAATTTTAAATACACATGATAGAGCTCAATTTGCAACAGACTCGCCAAGTGGCATTAAACAAAATAGAAGACCTTTGTCTCTCGAACGGAGCTGGTGTGATTTGTGAAGGTTTTCTGTGTTAGAAAGTTTTTATTTGTCAATAGACCTGTGGGTTCACTTGTGTGGTACCAACCAGGGTGAAAAGCTTGGTGATCCAGACTGTTATCTATATGCCAAACTTGACGTTTTTGGAGTAATAAAAATAATATAATTGAAAACATCTTAGGGTTGTGTACGTCGAAAGGAAAGAAGCGGAACTTATCGGATCACTTCATTGTCCGCCCGTTCGTCTGTCTGTCAAGACCTTTTCTCAGCAATGACTTAATATCAATTTGAAATTAATATTTGAATCTATCTTGTCTTAAAGCCCATAAAAATCACTAGTTCTGGTCTATATTTGGTTAAAGCAAAATTTATTCACATACCTTTAGAAAGGTTGCCTGTAAGACATGGCTTTTAAGCGGTAAGGCCGCCAAATTTAACAATGGGTATTAGTTATGTGTTTTTGTATGATATATCTTAGATAATAAATTATATAACTACGCAGAAACGCGTAACTACCCATCTCAACAACCGTAATGCAATTTCGCTGGCCACCTGCATTTTATCATATAATCTCGTCACAAATTCGCGGACAGATGCGACAGGTGTCAGGTTTTTCAGATCAGTGGTCAATAATTATGTGTTATTTGCTTACAGGATGTTTCGTGTTAATAATTACAGCCACTGGAAATGTAATCACTTGTAGCTCACACGACAAACTTTCACTGTTGGTTCCGAAGAGTTGTTTAATTTTGCCGTATGGTTTTATGAAACAATCAAGTCTTTTAAAATGGGACATAGTCAGTTTTTCTGTGAGAGTTGGCAAAGGAGCTGATGTGTCGCCTGATGGTTAGTAACAAGCATCGCCCATTGAAAACGTTACGAAATATCATAGCTATCTGATAAGGGATAAGGAAGGAATTTATTAGGGGTATAGAGGAAGAAATTGGAAATTGACCTCCGGTTCCCCCATTCCTCGAAGGAATGCTAATAGCATTTGCACACTACCACATGTTTTCCACCGATTTCCTGTGAGGTTGTAGTACCTTCATGTTACCTAAGACGACGTCTCTAGCTCTCTTTCAAGAACGAGTCGGAATAGTAATAACCTACCGTTTAAATTCGACATTGAAACCACATAAGTCTTTGATTTGTACCCTAGACCTATTTACTACAATTAACTAGCTTCGACATTAGAAACCCTAGAAACAATATAAAACTACGTTCACCCAGGCATTATCAAAAATGCCCCTTTCCAACTTGATCCACAACATCTACCAGCTATTAACGATTCGTGCAGCTGTATTTCGAATCACAGGACCTCGTGTTTATACGAGTATCCAGTGTTTATCCATTACGCTATCACTTAATTGAAGTGAAGTTTACTCGAGTTATAAACAAACCAGAAATAGTTCTGTTAAAGGAACTTCGTAATTATTTAACGTCAAGATTAACTGGTATTACATAACATTGACCCTTTAGAATGTAAGGGTTTTAGAATGTCATCATTTGATATACATACCAACATTAGTATATAGCCTGTGACTCTCAGGGATTACGTATATTTTCAAATGCGCTTCATACTGAATCTCCTGTTATGGAAATAAGATGTTTTACTGCGGTAAAAAACCTGTCACTATCTAGCCTCCAAACTCTCCAGACACCAAAATCGTACCATGAAATAGCTCCGTAGCAATATTAAAGGAAAACAAACAAACACACTTGCATATTTATTAATAAGAATACGTTAATCGGTTGTAAACCCGCGAAGCTAACGAGTAACAAAACCAAAAAATGCAGCCGAGTTGAGAACATCCTTCGTTTTTGCAACGTCGGTTAATAAAACAATGTTCTATATAATTGATATGACCACTATCCGCATGCTATTATATCACGTCAATAGGTAATAGAAAGCCAGTAGTGCATTTCTCTGCGCCTATTCACTTTTAAACTTATAAAATAGTTTATTTTATAATTATAATTCGTCACAATACGATGCTTATTATTTGTTTCATGATAGTATTGTCAAAAACTAGCTGCGCCCCGCGGTTTCACCCGCGTAAGTCCGTATCCCGTAGGAATATCGGGATAAAAAGTTGCCTATATGTTATTCCAGTTGTCCAGCTATCTACGTACCAAATTTCATTGCAATCGATTCAGAAGTTTTTTGCGTGAAAGAGCAACAAACACACACACATCCTTACAAACTTTCGCATTGATAATATTAGTAGGATGAATTTTTAATGGAAATGAATCGGTTGCGGTTGTAATGAGTTATGGATGAGCCATATTACAGTGTGAACGAGATTATTTTATTCTTACTGTTAACTGTTTTTCCCGCGAAAATATAAATATTTAGAATATTAACCACGGTGTGGTCAGATCTTTCGTCCGTATGTTTTAATCATCTGGACAGATTTTTCAGACCACTATTACATATCCCTTACTATCGTTACCTTATTTCATTTTTTTAATAAATTTAATTACCCCAAAAATGCCCTCTTTAGCACATGAAATTTATCATGGACAGATCATTCATTGAAAGTAAAAACAAGGAACCAAACAGACAGATCTCAATCCGGCGACACTCGCCTTGAGTTTTTTGCTCCGAAGCGTTGAACCGACACACCTGTCGTGAAGAATGCCCAAAGTGTGGACTGCTTTCGGAGCATGTGGACAATGAGATGGGGTAGGGTTGTCAACAGATTGTTTTAAGTATTAAATTGAAAATTTATTGATTTGAATATCACAACTAAATATGTCCTTAATGTCTCAAATATAACGAAAAATTCTATTTGTATTGCCTGTACATGTAAATTGAAAAAAAAAGTTAGTCAAAATTTAAAATTGATTTAAACTATATATATATGCATGTTGGACGTGGATATACTTACCTCAAAGCTGTTTACCAGAATTTCTTGAGAATTAATACTTTTCGTTATTTTTGAATACTACGACGCTATAGATAAGCTATGTTAACAAGCTGCAGTATAATTTTAAAACTCACATGTGACAGCCCTATAAAATCAGCAGATTTGCACCTGTTGCGAACCGGTCTAAAGCCAGTCTCCGTCTCACCGTTATTGTTCAAGAATATTTAAATGAACAACTCGAATTGAAAGTAACAGCTTATACAATGCAGGGCTGTCACCGCTTCGTAATGCACTCGTGTAGAGAAATGAAATCTTTGTACAGGTCAAGTGTTCTATGTGGGCTTACAACTTGTTGACTGGGATTTCAGTTAAAGTGATATTAAGTTGAGAATGTTTATTTATACTTTGAAAAGGAGAACTATTTATTAAAAAAAGAAAATATTGGTTTGAGATCATTGGTTTCAGTAATCTTTTGTCATTTTTCTATTTTCTTTCTATTTGCCTCAATAAACACAATATAGTTTTATTCGAAATAATACTACTGATTTCAGATATCTTATCCTATCCTACTAATATTATAAATGCGAAAGTTTGTAAGGATGTGTGTGTGTGTGTGTGTGTGTTTGTTGCTCTTTCACTCAAAAACTACTGAACCGATTGTATTGAAATTTGATACGTAGACAGCTGGACAACTGGGATAACATATAGACAACTTTTATCCCGAAATTCCTACGGGATACAGATTTACGCGAGTGTAACCGCGGGGCACAACTAGTATCTACTAACTCAAATACACACATTACTAATTAAGCGATCACCCTAAGTGGTTGAACTATTTCAAGGTTAAACTCACTATTGGTTTAACATCAGCTTATCGTCAGACGGATGTCTATAAAGATCCGTTCAACCTTATACAAACCGACCTCACATGGAGTCAGACCAGCATCGTTGATGTGGACGCATCAGATGTGATCGTGGTTTGTTTATGTGACGCCATTTTGTGTGTTTATATTTTTTTCCGTTTGAAGTAGTCTTGCTTTAGTTGTGTCTTTTGTTAAACAGGGATTAAAGTACGTTTTTCTGATCGTCCGTTTGTAACTTGAAACCTACTAAAACGATGATGAAAGTACATTTAGAATTGTTGATTACCACATAGTAGAATTCAAATTTTTTATTATATTCCATACCTTTTCTGAACTGTCATCTATAATTGTAATATGTATGTTTGGTTAAGCACACCACTTCAACTACTAAATCGATTGTGACATAATTGCTTCTATCTATTTACGCTTACACTTTACATATGTTTCATTAAAAGAAAATATTTGTTCGGTCGATTCGTAAATGTATATTTCTTCAGTCTAATACTATTTAAACAAAGCGTCTTAAAGATATCACTTACAAGTTTTCCACTAACCGCTTAACCGTTAGACTATTGTGATGTTTGTGAGTATGTAAATGTCAGATTTAGGTCAGGTATTGTATAAAACTAACGACCTAGTCACGCTATGGTCTAGATAAAGAGTTCTGTTTACCATTGTTTTTATGCAAGTGACGTCTCGGGAAGATATTTGAAAATTTTTCTTCGGAAAATTAGCTCAGCTTTTTAAATATAAACTAGCTAGTTCTAGCTGTTTTCCCTAGCTTCGCTCGTTGTACGTAGAGCCTATGTCACTCAGTGAATATGAAGCTTGGTAATGGTGTACGAATTTTTTAAATCGTTCTAGTTATATGTAGTCTATTAAGTTTATCTAGTTATGTTTAGTCTAGTAAGTTTATTTATTTCGAGTAATATTTAATCTAGTAGTTTAGTAGTTATTTTAAACGTTACAAACATACAAAAATCTCTTTCTAATATTAGTGTAGATAATGTATATGGGAAAGGTTGTGTGGTTTGTATCTAAGGTCAGTGTGCATCAAGTAGTGGAACCGTTTTCTATGAATTTTGTAACAGTTATATATAGTATACAAGCTTACCCTGTTTACCTTTATTTCCACTTACCATACCCTTCCATACTTTTCGTTAGAATCGGTATACTTTGGGACCAATCGAGAGGTTTTAAAAAAATGTATATAAAATATCCGCATCTTAAGTGCGAACAGATACAACAAGCAAACAGATAATCAAATTCGTTTCAACTTGATATCCGGTCAGAGTCGGGACGATCGTCTAGTAAAAATCAAATTGTCTAATTAAGGTACATTATCTATTTAAATATTACAATTAGAATTGTAACATAGGTATATATGTACACTTGCTGGCTCCGCTTATGTGAATGGAAATATACGTCAAAAAGTTTGAAATAAGGCATCAGTGACATTATCAAAAATGGTGAAACCGTTCCTTACTTTCTCACAACTTAAATTTTTAAAATTAAATTCTAATAATAATCGTAAAAGTATCCTTTGTACCATCAGCAAAAACATTCAAAAGCCCAATTTATCCGCAATGGCAAACAATTATAAGCAATAAATTCGAAATGAATAAAACTAAAAATGTGAGGCCAGGCTGGTCTTTTCATGTGCGAATTTATGAGGATTATCCTTTTAGAACAAAGGACCCTCCCCTTCCCATTGTTGTGTTTTTGTGGATCTAATTGTACTATTTGTTGGCCTCTGTACTAATATTTAATATAACTATACGGTGACGAAAAACATCGTGATGAAACTGCCATGTCCGAGATGTAAAAAGTTCGACGACATGTGACATCTGCGAGCCTGCACTTGGCCAGCCTTGTGTATTATGGCCTGAACCCTCATAGTAGGCTTGTGACCCAGCTGCGGGAACATATATGGGCTGATGATGATGATACTAACTTTTAAATCCGTTGTTTGTATGGTCTTTCGAAACATGGATTCTATTTGTAACGATCAATTCAATAATATGTAATTCAGTGAATTTGTATTTTTTATGAGAATAAAGTATTAACTTGATATTTAGCTTAGGTCACAGCTAAACTACTTAACATTGAATTCTAAAATTCTTAGAACAAAGGTGCGACATAAAAGGTTACAGGAAATAATAATTAACGAGAATAATCAGAAACATAAACAATCGAAATATTTTTCTTTGATCCTTTCAAATAAAGTCATACCACGGTTCAGTCTAAAGAAACCTACATATAGTGATTCGTATACAAAATATTTTGCATAAACATCAAAGGAAATCGGTTCAATGGACTAAAAATAAGCCATTGACCAGTGATTTGTGATTTCGGCAACAAAATGGAGTGAAAATGGAGGCTGTGTGCCGTAAAGCATTCACGCGCCATTGGTGGCGTTATCGGCCAGATTCAGGCTTTGAATGTACAAACAGACAAACGTTTTTTAGTGTTTTTAAATTAAGAAATTTATTCTGTACATATCCTGAGAACAAAAACTTATTCGAAGTACTATTTAGTCAATATACTTATATACTTAGAATCCTTCGAAGGCATAAGCAGTGAGGTAGAGAGGACAAATTGGAAAGAAATTTCTGCTGAAATTATTCGAAAATAAGCTCTGTTGCGTTTAAGTGTTATATTATTTTTCCATTTTCCAGTTTCTCTGTCAATTTATAGTGTAATGCTTGAAATTATTAATATCTATAATATATACCTCAATAACAATGAGTCCCTATTTCCATTGGTCACGGCATCATGCGTGAACGGCTTGACCGATTTCAAAAATTCTTTCACTATTATAAAGCTGCAACTTCACTGAGTGACATAGGCTATACATGTACCACGGGCGAAGTCAGGGCGAACAGCTAGCATAAAATAATATACAGTTGGCTATAGCCATAGCCTGCGTATACATAAACTAGTTTTAGCTGTACCCTAGACCAACGCTGTCAACATTAGATTTTCATAACTGTAAGTAATATACCTACACAATTATGCAATACAATAATATTACAACATATTTCATAACACAAAGTATCACAGAAGATCCTTTTATAACCCACATTTATTATATAAATAATTATAATGAAAGATTATAATCGTAAATGAAAAAAGTTCCTCAGACATATATTTACGACGTAAAAAAATCTGAATCAAAATACGCTTATAAAATATCAACCAACACCCGATAGAAGCTAAATAGTACCCACGAAATCTCCATACAAAATGAATAATTCATTCGAACGAAAGTTCAGCTTTTTGCAACGCGCAAATGCACGAGTCTTGTTAGTATTATCCAGACCATGACGTCACATAATGACTTCCCTAACTTTGACTCAGGTGGGGTTTACCGGACAGTTGAGGCTTAGTGATTTTGAGTAAATTCTTGCTGAATATATCTTTATATTTCTATTGATTGTTTCCTTATATTAGTATTGAATCGTTCCGTTCGTATTAACAAGTCAACGGATGCTTCTAGAATCAGTATATCAGACATAACTTTCATTTATATAAACCTGCATTATATCTGCGATATGGTCGGTATGTTATAGTGTTTTTATAGGGTCTAGTTACTATAATAGGTATAAATTCTGAAACCTTATAGATGATTTTACAGTCATGTAATAAATCTATACATGTTCAGGTGGGTTACCTGAAATATCATAACAGCATCTATCACCACGAATCTCGAACGTAAAACAGTAGTAATTTTATATAATAACCATCCTCATCAATATCAGTTACAAGTCACATTTCACGAGACAGGGCAAAGCGCGGGTTGGCAGTTATCGCATGTCGTCGAACTATTATTTCTTGGACATGCCGATTTCCTCATAATGTTTTCCTTCACCGTTTCGAGCATTGGCCAGATTATAATATAGCCAAAAGTTTGCATATTACAAAGAACCAAAACTAAGAAATCAGAATCATAGCAGAATAGACACGCAAACACTGTGCTTAAACCAACGCTTCAAGTGCTGACTTGGAAGTGAGCGTAGATGGAAATAGACCATTTCGCAGCAAGCAACAACTATTTTGGACGAGAATGACTTGTTCAGATAAGTGGACGTTTGTTTTATTAATAGATGTCTGTACGTTAAATTCCACTTAGTTTACTGTTTAACCGACTTTCAAATAAGAGAGGATAGCATTGTATTGTGTGGACGTTGATTAAAGTTCATTAAAAAAAAAATTACCTTCTATTAAAACGGCATTGAATTTGATAAAAATTAACTTTTGTGACCAGCATTTTATTTACAATAAACAAGGTGAACCTTTGTGGTACACTGAGCACCAAAAATAATGTTATTTATCGAACAAACACATAAAAATCAAAGCACTCACGCAGAACAAAGCGCTTTATTAAACTTTATAACAATGCAGCTGTCGCATACGATACGTAACTGTTTGTTTAGTCTACCTTCAGTGAGTTAACAACTATATAAAATTACTACGTCCGTACATTATGACGTCATCATCAGATATTCTGCGCTTTAAATGCTATTAAGGTATATATGAAAAATCATGGTAAATACAAAAAGTTAGAGATTATTGATAGACTACCCAGAAATTATATATTTCATACGTATGTGTAGCTTCTGTGACTTCATGTCTGATCCTTTCAAACGTAGCCTATGTGTTATCAGTAGAAGGTACATATTATAATGTCTGCACAAAATAATTCATTTCGGATTAATTACTGGAAATATTTAATATTACTTCCGCTATTATTATAAACAAACACGTTTTTCAGTACTTCTTTCTAAAATTGTTATTGATGCTGACCGTTCCACAGGCGGATCTATATCTCAAAATGGATTAAAAGCTTTTTCCTTCGGGAATCGAGCCTAGCACTTCTTAAATATAATTCTCATTAACTCTTCCACCGCCAAACTACTTAATGATCAAGTTTCTATGAACACCATTTTTAAGGTTCCATATCCACAAGACGGGGATACGGGACCTTATTATAACAAATCAATATTTTACCTAAAAACTAAACTGCCTGTAAATTGTCAGAACTAAACTTAAACTTCATCACACAGAAGACCAGTTGTGAAATAAAAAAAATATCCTCAAACACGTAACACTTTACTAACAATAACGTTTTTTTGAGGTAAAAAACATAAAATGAATGATAATCGCATTGAGATCTTCATATCTTTTTTGCAGTCAACTAATAATAAAAAATCGAGGCGAAGCTTATTTGTACTAAGTGGGACCCTTACTGTCGCGAGTCCAACTTGCACTTGACCTTTTTCATCATATTTATTTATATTATCAGACTACAAAATTACTTCGCAGTTTATTCAAATAATAAGCACTTACGATGTTATTTTAAGTGCGTAGTATAATATATTTTAAACATTCCCTTGAGGGCAGTAAAAGACAGCTTGTCGTGTAAATGATAAACGGTACTGCTTTTAAAATGGGAAGTTATAACTACATCTCAAATTATACGTAATATTTTATCTTATATAATTATCCTTAATGTGTTAATTGCAAAAAGAGTATTATCGTATTTTTTTCTACACTGATATTTTGATAAAAGATTGCCAACTTTAAATTGGAAAGGAATTTAGAAAGGATTGACGAGAGGAATAAAGGAAAGGATAAGGAAAAGGATATGGGCCTCCGGCTCCAGCCACTCACCGAACGAAACAGCAGTATGCTATTTCAAGCCTGTCTTCTGTGCGGGTGTGGTGCTTCCCCCGTCCGAGCTGGCCCAATTCGTGCCGAAGCGTGCTCGACTCCTACATGTAAATTCAAATTTCATATTGTCTAACACCCAGAATCTATTTTAATTCAGTTCCCAGTTTACAATCAAACTTATTGCTGAAGGCGAGATATTTCGTTATAATACATACATAGATATAGTTGGAGTAACGAGTTTCCAACTTCATCCTCCGAGACCTTTCGGGTGAATCAACGTTATTTTAAACTGTGTTCCGCCCGCGGCTGCGTCTGCCGGAAACAAGGAAGGATTCGCGTGTACCCAATTAAAGTGGTAGTGAAGAAGCTTTGTCATCGAACTGTGTACAAAATTGTAAATGCATTTTATATTTTTTGGTGTTGTAGTTAAAATTTGATTCATTTGTTCTTTTTTCGGTGGTGGCAATTACAGATTAAGTTTAATGAAATATCTATACTAACATTAAAAAGCTAAGGCTGCTTTTTTGTTTGCTTGAACGCGCTAACCTCAGGAACTACTGGTCCGATATGAATTATATTATACTATATTGTTAGTTTGCCCATTTATTGAGGAAAGCTATATGTCAACACTAGCTATATATTGAACGCCTCCTTGGTACAGTGGTTAACGCGTGAGCGTAGAACCGAGAGGAAAAAAAGTAAGGTTCAGTAGTTTTTGCATGAAAGAGTAACAAACATATACATACACATACATCCATCCTCACAAACTTTCGCATTTATTTATAATATTAGTAGGATAGGATAGAAGGAGGACTTACTATACACACGTAATATCACTTAGGTAGTCAACCTTTCAGTTAATGCTAAATTTCAAACTACAATACAATACACTTTTTTCAACACATAAATGAAGATGATAAATAAGTGAAGATGAAAGAAAACAAGGAATGAAACATTACCAAACCTGATAGGTTAAAATAAAAGGCGTTCATAAGCGATCTCTGCCAGGCAACCTTAAAGACTACATTTTGAAATAATTTTTTATACGTGATAAGGAATAATCCAGTGGTCTGAATATAAACAAATAAATTCACACAAAAGCTACACATAACGGGAAACAATTTAAAACACATTAACGGCACATCCAATTAGAATGTAAAATAATCAATACTAGGAAGAAAGCCGCTATGTTAACAAAAATAATAAGTTGCAGCTTCCATCTGTACGTGTTAATTCTAACTGGAGCGTTACTTGCGCGCGCGCAGCGTTATAATTGGTCGGTCGTCGCCTTTGATCTCGCCGCGCACGAATTAGCACGCCGGATTCGAATTTCGAATGTTCTTCCGTCACTATCTGATTTTTAATCTGTCCGCGTAAACGATAAGCTATGGGAAATAGCTTGAATGGCAGCATAGCGGTACTTGTTTCGAAATAGTGCGGGTTTTTTTAATGTAACTTACAGTGTTTTTTATGTGTTTGTGCGTTTTTATGTGTTTTCTCTTTTTCGCTGTGTTGTAATCAGTTTATGACGATATTCGGAGACTGTGAGCGACTTTAAATAGCGTCAAAACAGTACTGTTATTTTTAAGATTCGGGGCAAGCAAGATAGATTTATGGTATGATTAATAATTATGTAATACAAGTTATGATTATAATAAGCATAACTTAAATTATTCGGTTTATCACCTTTTAAGGAAACATATACAGGCAGAAGAAACAAATAATGTTTTCGAATACAATAAACACGCACAAAGCATACATATAATATTTATACATGCGGAGCGCCCATCATTGGTTTCATGTTTCGTTGTAATATCATATCGCGTGAATACTATCCTTCGTGCATTAGACAAATACACGAATAATTCTTTATAAAAGCACCCGTCAATTTTGATTGAAAGATCCGATGCGTTTAGTGTGATGACTTGCATTTTTTGAAACGTGTCTTATGTTGGTATGTATATAGATTTTTATAAATTTGTATAATAAATTTATTAAGTTTGTGCTGCATTTTATGATACCTATATGTAGGTTTGTATATTTAAGTAGGTCTAAATATGCAAAAGATGTGTGAATGTAAAGTTAATAATATATCTTTGGAGAAAGCGTCGATAAGGATCTTAAAGTCTTTTTCTCGTTTTTTTTTTTTTGTCTAAATATAGTTTTTACTTATTTTAATACATTTACATATAAACTAGCAAAATATATCTTAAAATGTGTTATTAAAAACTTCACATTTTACGCTTCGCTTTCACTATAATAATATAACATATGTATATAAAACCAGAATTTTGCAAAAACTGATAAAATTAAAAAAAAACCTCCTGTTCTTAAGACATAATCGTGTATGTTTTAATAATCACTATAAACAGAGACAGTTAATATTGTTGTAAAAAAAGTCATAAAAAAGGAAATTAATTATCGCGTGACATAATTAGCTTCAGGGTAATTACCGTTGCAATCATATTTGTTTACGATTCGAGGTAAAAATAACAATAAAAATCATTATAAGGACAGATATTATTACTTATAAAAATACGTATAAAATTTATATACTTACGAGTAAATTGTTCATTTAATAATTTTTTTTTCGATGTTGGCCTTCTACTTTATATATTTACATTTCGTTGTAAGCACTAAAAATATATGTATACACGCACTTCCTTTCTAAGGCACTTTATATTACCAAAGAATTTTTAAATTTTAACGTTTGTCGTATCCAAAATATCAAAGGAAAACAGAGAATATTTTGGGAACTGAATATTAATCGTCCATTTTACCTCGCCGTAACAGATCTCAAACAAGCAATTTATATTGTGTAACCATCTGAACTTCCCCAATATAGCGTCTCAAGCATTTTCCCGCGTCAATCACGGTTCCCGCCATTCCTCAATGACAGCTCGCGGAAGGAGGCAACTTTTTAAAAATCGAACGCCATGTAAATCAAGGCGCGATCGCATGCCATTTATTATCTATGACATAGTTAATGGAATTTGTTTTATGTCATTATTTTAATGACGTTATAAATGTGAAAGATGTATTCATAAAGTATTTAATGGAAAGTCGGAAATATTTTTACATTAATATTTATTTAGATTCTGTTAGCCTCTTACTTATTTCTTAAACTTCACTCATTACGAAAACCGAAATCCCCACGAAAATCGTTATATTTTTTTAGCAAAATATGTTTTATAAATTTCTTAATTAAATGGAAAAGTTTGCATATTTGTAATAATGTAAAACAACTGGTTTTATATACCATTTCAGCACACTATCGCCTCATAAATCCCGGTAAATAAAATGCAAGTGAAGCCAGGGGCAGGATAAGTGCTCGATTTACAAAATACAAATGTCAATAACACGTTATGTTTGCACGCCGTAATATTTTATACGTTCGCTCGATTTATGCTTAAATATTTACTTTGGATTAAAGTATTTTTCTACATACGAGATTTCTTGGCGGTAAACTAATTATTTCGTAAACAACTCGCTTGCAACCATGGAATTACATACGTTTTGAATGTAATAATTAAAGGTCTGTCAAAAACCCCCGTTACGGCACTTTATAAAACCACTTGGATACTAAAGTTGATTTGAATAGAACATAAATCATAAATGCTTTTATTTTTGTTTCAGGTAAATGCCGTTCTGTGTGTATGCAGTCTTCCAGTGTGTAATAATTCGACATAAGCAGACATGCATAATACAAATAAATATAAAAAAAATATTTATTAGTCACAAAAGATACACAGATACACAAACTAAAATTTATTATATATTATTATTTCTGAAGAAACGCAAAGTTAAATAAATGTTAAATTTTTATCAACGTTTGCTAAACGATTACAATGTATTGAAAGGACGCCATCATTTTAAAAGTTATATCTCGTAGATTAAAAACAAAATTACATTAAGACGTGTTTTAATCCGTTATGTATAATATTATACAGATACCCACGCAAACACTTATCTCATTCAATTATTTCTCCAAATAAGAGTCTTAAATGTAAAAAATAAATTTAGCATTTTATTCTTAACATTATTTTATAAAACTACTGCGACAAGTCATTGAAAAAAGAAGTTTACGCCTCATAAATACATATGTTTTCTCTGAATATAGACCGATACCATGCAGATACCGATTCAACCATGCAGTTAAACAAAATATTGTTTTTAATACAAACTTTCAAATCAAACATTTCCATATGTGCTCCTGACATCTAGCTTGCCTGATAGTTAGCGTAGATGTAGCCTAATGTGGTACGCGCTTCTAGAAGGTTCACTCTATCCTTGTAGTGTTGCCGGTCAGTAATATAAAATCTCTCACTCAAAAAAGAAACTAGTGTACGCCCGTGTCCTCTAGGGGGTATGGGGGCAGATGATCGATCGATTTTTTTTATGTACAAGTAGGTAGCTTCTGTGTCCTGCCAGACCGAGACACTTTTTTATTGTGATTCCACAGAGGAAATTGAATCCAGAATCACTTGGTTCTTCGCTCACGCATTAACAATGGCACCAAGGGGGCGGAAAAAATTGTAATAAACTATAATAAGACTAAACTATAAGACTATAAGAACTATAAATATATATATACTATAATAATAAGCAATAAACTATAATAACTATAAGACTAAACACAGCGAGCTCTCTGCGTTAATAATACAGATGAAAGTAATTAAGATGTTAAATAGTTATCGCGATGAAACAGTTAAGTAAATACAGTTTAGTACTCTTGGTTCGCCTTGTGGAAATTGGGCTTGTTCAAGCCTCAAATTTGATATTAATTCACCGTCTCCCTTCACCGAGACTTTAAATAAGATTATGCAAAATGAAATACTCGATTTTGTGGAAAATATTGAAAGTGTAAGCGGGTAGCTTTGAGCTCATGTCTCTGAAACAGCGAAGGGTTTTTGTAATGTCTTATTTTGTAAGGCGTATTGTCTTTGGGTAGCTAGCTATCTTCGTTTGTTTACATTTGGAATTTTATCCAGTTCCTAAGAGTGATATACAGGTTATGTAGACAAATATAAAATAAAAAGATTTTTAAATGATACAGCTTTATTAGCTTTTGCATCCTAGATTTAAGATATTGTCATTGTTTCGTTTTCGTTTCTTATAAATTCTCCGCCATCTAGCACATTTGAAATCAATTCGTTAATAAGTGTAGCAGAAGAACAGTTCTTATAGAATTTTATCGATAATAATTTGTTTATTTGTTGAATGCGCTAATCTCAGGAACTAAGAATTTGTAAATTATATCGCATGAATGCTAGGCTATATTAATGTACCACGGCCGAAGCGGACCGCTAATCTTTTACATATGACTTATTTGAGCTCAAAGCTACTGTGTGTACTGAAAATGCAGTATTGTGCTAATATTAGATTAGTTCTACTTTGTTGTGTATTTTCATACTTTATTAATATGTGTAATTTTATCTGACAGATAAGCTAAATACAACTTATTCAGAATATACAGAAAGTAGTTAGTTCATCCAGTAAAAAGTTACATAACGTATCAAAAACAATAGAAAAACAGGCGATCGGGGAACCTACTCTTTTTTTGAGTCGGTTTAAAATATAACCTTATGAATAATTCACAGAGCGCAATAGTATGAAACACAATAGGTGAGGTACGTAACAAACGCAGAAAATTACCCCTAATGGTCAGTTAGGGTCCAAAAACAGGCTGGGCCAAAACAGGTGCGCTGGAAATTCAAGTTAGCATTAAGCGCTTTATTTCGGAACGGTTTCACCTGTGTGTGGCGCAAGTTATAATCGATAATATTTTTTTGTTATACTAGTTTAAACTCAAGGCTCGTGTTGTAGCCCTGGTCTTTCTTAGTGACATAGACTCTAATAAACATATGTATTAAAAAAAATTGGACAGCATTATAATGTGTCAAATTTTCTTTCTAAAAGTAGGATTTTAAACGGAAAATATTTAAAAGTATTCTGATTTTTGGCGACAAGAAGGAACATATAGTGAGTCCTTCTCGAAGGTTCTATTGAACCGTATTTAAAAACTCATATAAATCTCTTAGTTTAGAGTTCAGACTTAATAATTTAACAGACTAACCTATTTTAGCATGTTAACTGTAAATTAAAACAAACATAAAACATAACCATCCCAGTTACTAATGGTGAAAAACTTTTCAAAACCGATTAAGCAGTTTTACGGTTAATCACAAACAAACAAATCAAATCATATTTTTAGATAACACGCTTATAACTTCCATCTTGCGTTCATTTTAAATGGAGGGTGAGGGACGTGCCCTCCGAAAGATCCCTCACTGACGCACATCGGGAAATTAAACTTTTGGTCATTTAGACCTTTTTCATTTATTTTTTT